>NW_027495359.1:37500-215110 GCF_021521415.1 Bidens hawaiensis | reverse complement strand
GAGCTCGTTCAGTTTATCACTAAAAATAGGTGACGGTATTCTGCCTAAATAGTAGACACAGGTAACTAATAATAAAATACTAAAGATACCAGTCATCTTTTTTTTTAATTCTGACTTTTTAAATTCTGACACATGGTATTTATTAGATCGAATGTAGTTCCGAAAAGATCGATTTTGCCGTATCCAAACTAATAGTAATCCAATCCATTTCATGAATAAAATGTGACCAATTATCCAACCAACAAAACTACTTGTTACAAATAAAATCTTGTTGTTGCATCGAAACATAAAATGTTGACTAATCTCGCTAACATTGAACTTGATAAAATGAAATGATTCAATAATTGAAAAATGATATTATTCAGGAATACACATTGAATGCTGAGATTACGTATTGAATTTCTGGTAGTAGATCCATAATAAAAGAAGTTTTTGTGATTATTGCAAAAGAAATGAAACAAAAAATACGGTAGAGCAAGGACAGTTATTGTATGAGGTCTACCCAATGCTAGATGCAGAGGCGCATAATAGATCGATATGAACATTATGAGTTGTCCCGTAATAAAACCAGTTGTTGCTGATACCCTCTTATCGGCTCCTTCTTCCATAACGTGAGCTTGGAGAAGAAAGAGATAGGAGGGTCCTATGGAGAATGTGGTCAGAAATCCATAATAGAGTCCGACCACAATGACCGAATTGATTATCTTCATGCATAAGGATACTAGATTACCTAGTAGAAAAGATTTTAAAATCATCACAAACCTCCCTATTTCTTTTCTATTGCAATTTCTGGATTATTATATAATGATTTTGAAACTTTCCATATATAGAAAAGAAATAGACTAGAAATGACATTTGTTATGTGAATGACACCAAAAGTATATTAAATGAATGGAATTGAGATATGGATGGAATATAATGAAATAGAGCCACTTTTAGGTTCCCTATGAAATGAGGCATGAAGGGGAGCCACTACGAAGAAGTTCTGGGAGTTACGAAGGAAGCTTCGAGCTCATATTGGTCATGGGTTGAGAACAGGAATGGAACTCTATGAGATCGAATCTCCCGTTGCTCCTCAGTAGCTTAGTGGTAGAGCGGTCGACTGTTAACCGATTGGTCGTAGGTTCGAATCCTACATGAGGAGATTTGAAAATCGCCTTCAACACCCCGGTGTAAGTCCGGGATACTCCTTTGATCCATAGCCCTGGGGCTATTTACAACCATCCAATTAAGAATTCTCAGATGTACTAGTACTAGCAGTGCATCAAAGATGCAGTCATCGATTCTATCGAGAGGCCACAATTGCTGCGAGCAAACATATTAATGATGAGGAACGCATTTTTTTTATGCTACTAATACTTGTACTTGCTCTGCTATTCTACCCCATCCTGGCTGAAGAAGAGTTACGGGCGCGTAAAAAAAAATACGTTGATGGGGGATGGGCACACGCATACTATGTGTAATGCTTCACTCATTTACGATAAATAATAAATAAAAAGTCCATTTCATTTCGACAAAAGACCCACACCCAGGTTCCATAGCCCGCTATCCCGATCATGATTTTCCTACCCCTAGAGGGAAAGGCCCTTCCCTTTTGGGCCGGTTGTGGGCAAGGAGGGATTCGAACCCCCGACACCGTGGTTCGTAGCCACGTGCTCTAATCCTCTAAGCTACAGGCCCCACTGCGTCTCCGCTGGATCTGTTCCTGGAAGTACCCTAAAAAAAGGAACCTTTGCTCTCCCCAGCCATTTCGGGTTAAGAAAATGTCAAATCGTCTTTATCTCTATAAGAACGGTGCATTCCGATGTGTGAAGTGGGAAGGGATGTCATAATTGGGGTTTTGAATAAGACGACCTTTTTCTTTTTCATTTTTTTTCATATTGAAAAAGTATGAAGAACGGGAGGTGTGGAGTTTTTTATCATCCTGGTGTCGAGCTATTTTCCGCAGGACCTCCCCTACAGTATCGTCACCGCAGTAGATTTTAACCACCAAGTTCGGGATGGGTTGGTGTGGTTCCTCTACGCCTAGGACACCATAATATCGAACCATGAATGAAGAAAGGTATGAGATAAAATAGTGATTGCAAGGCCCTAATTCTTGACTGGGGGGGGGGGGACACCAAAGGGCTCTGCCTTTCCATCCTTTGGATAGATAAAGAGGGAAGGCAGAGCTTTTAGTTTTTCATGTGGTCAAAGAGTTGAACAATGATAATAGATGGCGAGTGCCCGATCGAATTGATCGAGTCATGTAGGAACAAGGTTCAAGTCTACCGATCTGTTAGGATGCCTCAGCTGCATACATCACTGCACTTCCACTTGACACCTATCGTAATGATAAACGACTCGTCTTGCCGTGACCTTCTCTTGAATTCTCAAGACTTCTGCCGCTCCATGCCCGTAGGGGCAGAGAACCCATCTCTGTCTCGGCTATACTACCGGAGGCTCTAGGGAAGTCAGAATAGCAGAGCACTCATCTTGGGTGGGCTTACTACTTAGATGTTTTCAGCAGTTATCCGCTCCGCACTTGGCTACCCAGCGTTTGCCGTGGTCACGATAACTGGTACACCAGAGGTGCGTCCTTCTCGGTCCTCTCGTACAAGGGAAAGGTCCTCTCAATGCTGTAACGCCCACACCGGATATGGACCGAACGGTCTCACAACGTTATGAACACAGCTCACGTACCGCTTTAATGGGCGAACAGCCCAACCCTTGGAACATACTACAGCCCAAGGTGGCGAAGAGCCGACATCGAGGTGCCAAACCTTCCCGTCGATGTGAGCTCTTGAGGAAGATCAGCCTATTATCCCTAGAGTAACTTTTATACGTTGAGCGACGGCCCTTCCACTCGGCACCGTCGGATGACTAAGGCCGACTTTCGTCCCTGCTCGACAGGGGGGTCTTGCAGTCAAGCTCCCTTCTGCCTTTGCACTCGTTGGCCAATCTCCGTCCGGCCTGAAGAAACCTTTGCACGCCTCTGTTACCTTTTGGGAGGCCTACAAGCCATAGAAACTGTCTACCTAAGACTGTCACTTGGCCCGTACGTCCTGACACAAAGTTGAAATTCTAGCTCTTCCAGAGTGGTATCTCACTGATGGCTCGGACCCCCCCCCCCCCCAAGGAGGTCTTTTTCGCCTTCCACCTAAGCTGCGCAGGAAAGGCCCAAAGCCAATCCCAGGGAACGGTGAAGCTTCATAGGGTCTTTCTGTCCAGGTGCAGGTAGTCCGCATCTTCACAGACATGTCTATTTCACCGAGCCTCTCTCCGAGACAGTGCCCAAATCACTACGCCTTTCGTGGGGGTCGGAACTTACCCAATAAGGAATTTCGCTACCTTAGGACCATTCCCGATCGGAGTATAGTGTTTTTTTGGTGTGATATAGAGCCGTATATACGAATTTCGAGTGAAACGTTGATTTGTAAAAATGGATTGACTCATAAAAATACTTAGTTATAATCCTAAACCCAAACCCATTGACACAACTAAGGGCGCGTTTCATTTCACAGAATGGAATGGAATTGGAATTGGAATTTTCATAGGATTTGGAATTGGAAGGAACTGGATTTGGAATCTGAACACTCCAATAGGAATTGGAATGGGAAGGAATTGAAAACCAATTCCATTTTAAATGTGTTAGTTTAACAAATGAATTGTAATCTATCACCACAAACGAATTGGAATCGTTTTTTTAACGAGGATAACGGTGGAAACATTTTAGTTTTTTTAGATTTTTTTGTTTTTTATTTAGAAAAATTGGATTTTAAAAATCTCAACTTTCTGTTATTGGCCGATAATAATCCCAACTTAGTTTATTCCCACAAGTGGTCCCAAATTTAAAAAAAAAATGGCTCCCAATGGTCCCCCCGTTAAAAAAAACCTAACTGCGTTAAGTTTTTTCCGAATTTCAAACTGATTTTTAGGGCTTTTGATAGGAAGAAGGATATGAGTCGACTGATGTAAAACTTATATCAAAACGATACTCCAAACAGCTTAATTTTTGTTAATTTGAAGTTCAAACACCTGATTTGAAGGACTAATCAAGCCATTTGAAGCATCATTCGAGCTAAGTTTTACGTTAATCGACTCGTATCCTCCTTCCGATTAAAAGCCCTAAAAAATCAGTTTGAAATTCGGAAAAAACTTAAAGTCGTTTTTTTAGCGGGGTACCATTGAGAGCCAAATTTTTTATAGTTGGGACCATTAGTGGAAATAAACTAAGTTGGGATTATTATCAACCAATAACAGGAAGTTGGGATTATTAAAATGCAATTTTCGTTTTTTTTATATTTGCGTTATGATTTTTTTATTATTTTGTTTAAACTTTTTTTAAGGGGGGTTCTATTAAGATAAAAAACCCCTTAAAAATATTCAAAAATAACAATAAAAAATTCATAACTCAAAATATAAATAAAAAAATTAAATTAAATTAAAAAACAAAAATTTTTTATTCGTTGTCCTCATTAAAAATAAACAAATAGAAAACAAAAAACAATACTCGAGAAAAGATTTCAACGAATTCACTTGAAATCCTCCACATTTTGGAAAGATTTGAAATCCTTTTATTTAAAGGAATTTGAAGGAATTGAATTCCAATTCCAATTCTTTGACAACCGAACACACCAAAATGAAATTAAGATTCCAATTCCAACAAAACGAACACGCCACGTCATGAGATTTTAATTCCAACTCTTTTGAATTCTCACAAATTCTATAAAACGAACACACCCTAAATAGTAAATTAAATCAAATTCCCAAACACGTACCCATTAACTTTGCCACGTAACACTTAAATCAAGACATGTCCTAGTTGGTCAACAACTAGACCTCAAGCCGGTTTCTAATGTAAATTACATAGTTGTGAACAGTGAACAATACAAACAACCTCGAGTGACTTTTTAAACGCACAATTGTGAAGTAAATTTACATAATAATACTACTTCAATTTGAATAAATAAATTTAGAATTTAGTTTATTAATACTTTTTGAACAAAAGATCTAATTACAATAAAGATGTGGGTAAGCGAGCAACAAGCTGCACCGCCCTCACCCCATTTAAATGGCAAAGCCGATCCTGCTTCAATTAACCAACCAAAATAACAATATCTCGAATCAGTACACGATCAAAAACCTAACACCAAACCAACACCTAATATCAAACGCGCATGTTCAGCCAAACATCCTTCTTTCCAAAAGTTAACCCCAACCGATCGCGGCACAAGCCTTTCCACACAAGACGAAGGCTATAATTCTCCGGCAGCTTCAACAACAAGCGGTAGGAGTCTTTATCAATGTGTCCGCTAGTCCGAATTTGAAACAACCCCAAGTGGGCTAAACACTTATGACTTCGGGCAAGACGAAATAAATCACCAACCAGGTTTTATTAACACTGCGAAAAAACAAAATAAAATATACACACACTTTTAACGCTTGATAATAAAAAAAATACAAATAAAATTAAACTTACCTAAAATTATCTGGGCCACAATCATTTGGTGTTTCAAACAAATAATTTTATGACCACAGCTTCTCCATTGCCACATCCGTATACACACGGGGATCCGAACTTTGTGTAACATAATCACCTTCCATCTCTTCAAGCTCTTGCTCCTATTTCTCAACCTCTTCTACCTCTTTCTCCATCTCTCTATCCTCACTTTCCACATGAACAATTTGTTGAAGAAGGGAAAAGTTATGCACTCCCTAAAAATCATTGGGACGTCGTCTCAGTCAAAAGGTGATTAGTGTATATCACATCCCAAAAGAAGTCCCCAAACAAGACACCATCCCCCTTGACAAGCCTCGACTGCATGACAAGGTTTTAATTGATGATGATCACGACTTTGCGGAGATGATAAAATTCACTTTGCAAATGAACTGTTTGCTGAAGAAAGGGAAAGTTGTGCACCCCTAAATATCATTGGGACATCATCTCAGTTAAAAGGTAATTAGTGTATATTATTTCTGTTTGGTTACAAATATCATTTTTATTTTGTGCTGCATAGGTTTACATAAAGTTTATTCGGCTAACATGACATTTGCAATCTAAGTTGTTACAAATAAAATTTAAATAAGAAACCTTTGACAACAAATAACTTTTCGTCTTCAGTTTACTTGCTATAGTAAATCAAAAATAGAGAAGCTGTAATGTAACAAAACTTTTAGTAAAAGATATTTTTTTTTTGTTTTTTTATTTCAATGAATTCAGCCCACCATCAAACACAATCGAATGAAAATTATTTGATAAATGCGAGAGTTTTGGAAATCTTGTTTGTAAACAGAACTGGAATTTTTTTGGTGATCTACAAAAAATACGTATGGCCTCTATATCATTGCTTGTGCCGATTTGAAAGGATTTACAAATTCAAAAACGAAAAATAAAATGCATTTATTTTGAAATGGTGCGACACTCCCTGTGGAAAAAAACAAAGGATGGATCGTATTTTCGCACTGTTAACAAAAACCTGGTTGGTGATTTATTTCGTCTTGCTCAAAGTCGTAAGTGTTTAGCCCACTTGGGGCAATTTCAAATTCGGACCAGTAGACACATTGATAAAGACTCCTACCGCTTGCTGTTGAAGCTACCGGAGAATTATAGCCTTCGTCTTGTGTGGAAAGGCTTGTGCCGCGATGGGTTGGGGTTAACTTTCGGAAAGAAGGATGTTTGGCCGGACATGGGCGTTTGATATTAGGTGTGGGTTTGGTGTTAGGTTTGATCGTGTACTGATTCGAGATACTGCTATTTTGGTTGGTTAATTGAAGTAGGATCGCCTTTGTCATTCAAAGGGGGTGGCTGTTGGAATTATGGACCGGTTCGGGTAAGTCAATACGGCCAACCGGGTTATGACCCCCCCGTGAGGTAATGAACCATAAACCGGTTTAAGTTAGTTAACCGGGTTAAACACTTTAACGAGATAAAATTATATGGAACGGGCTTTGGAGCAAGACGTGGACTTATTGGCCCATTAGTTTTATAACTAATTAGATTAGTTAAACCTAATTGAGGGGTTATATAAATATATGATATTTTATAACCTGAACTTATTCCTGACAAGTCCATCTCCTTCTTCCTCCACCCTAGTTGACGGCCACCTGCTCCACCGCCGCTGCTTCACCGCCGGTGTATGACTAGCCGCTGCTGCCGCTACCTGTCCGCCGTTGTCTGCCGGTGCCACCGCCACCTGCCGCCGTTGACCAGTCGCTGTCCGCCACCGCCGACTGCGCCTCTAGCCGATGCCGCACACCACCACCGCTGCCGGGTTGCCGTCGTGCACAGCCACCGTTGGTCGTCTGTCTCGTTGTGTCACCTAGCTCGGTTCGTTAGCCTTCGGTGTCTCAACCGGTTAATTACTAACCGAGATAAACTTAAATATATTGTTAGTTTGTAATTATATATTTTGTCACACCCCAACCTAAGACGGTAATGCCGGGGCGTGATACGATTGCTCACAGCTCGAAGATACTATCATAATATAAAAGTGATAATATCAAATTAATTATTTCAATTCCAATATGCACACACGTTTACAAATACAGTAACCAATTTAAATAACAAATATGAATTCAAATAAAGTTTAACTTGATTTCATCCTAAAGTCTTTTCTACGTGCCCAAGCTTCAAGCTTCCATACAAGTAACCTGCATATGCGTATAAAATGGGGTTTTAGTCAACATAAAGTTGAGTGAGAATATCACCAGTTTGACACAACAATAAAATAAGCATAACATGATAAGTGCGAATAATGAAATCAAACCGTAAACAAGTATGTGGACTTTTGCCAAACGAATCGGGCATTGGTCACCAGCAGGAACACCTGCTATATGATTGATTGAATAGTAATTCCCAATATATGATTGATTGAATGGTAACAAAAGCAAGTAGCACGTATGTTTGATTAAACCACTTCACAATAACACGTATGCTTTTGTTTGAATATATATATAGTATGAATACGTACGCATATGTCCCCAAAACATTTAGAAAATTGAGTAAAATAGGGGAATGATAAACTCATCTGATCGAGTAAGCCAAACAATAATGTATACGACAAGAAAGCGAAAATCACGCTCTTCGAGATTTCCGACAAGAATCCTAATTAAATAATATTATTAATGAATTAATAGTGATGTAATACGTATAACGAATTTAGGATTTCGATGTGTGTTGAGTTACAATTATGATTAGTATGTTATGGATTGAACGATGGATCTCTACGAATTATTATTGTTATTATTTAATTATAAAAATCGTTGTTTATCATAGAATCGGATTTACGAACAATTAGTTTAAATAAATATAATTTAAGATATTTTATTGCGACAAACGTTTAATTATATATATTTATCATAAAGTTTATATTTTGGAAATTCTAACAAAATTCGATGGTAAAAGTATATTGTACACCTTTAATACGTTAAATACGTTTATTATAGTTTTGTTTAAAACGGATAATACATATACATATATATATATATACATATACATATATAAATATTTATATATATACATATATATGTATGATAAATATGAGAAATTTTACAAAGACGTTTTACGACGAGAAGCATCACATTAGTGTCGGTTTTCAATAGAAAGATAATGATTTATTATTATTAATAAGATATACATATATATGTGTGTGTGTGTGTATACACACACGAAATCTTGTAATTAAACTAGGTAACACGAAACGTTAACTTTTGTGAGGTCGGTTTAAATAAAATACTATTTATTTAATATTTAATATTAATTATAATATATTATATATAAACAAAACAAGCTTAAACAAGCAAATAAAATTAAAGCCAAAAACAGAAGCTGGCCGGACTCGAACCCACGACCTTTCGCCTGACCAGACATGAGAAAACGCACACTAGCCAGCTAGGCTAGGGTATCAGCTGTTTTAAGTTCATAAACATTTATATATATACAGAACTGGAAGAAGAACCCAAATTTATTACAAACCCTAAATCCGAAATTGATTTATCCGATCATCGATCGTTTAATTGCTGTTAGGGCTATCGTGAAGCATGACAAAACAAACTGATTACAAGTTATTATTACCTTGATTGATGATAAGAACAGTGAGAACGGCGAAGCCTGTAGCCGCGGCAAGAAGGAGGATCGGATTGAGGGTTACGACCAAAGTTAGTACAATTAAACTCAGAGGTTTTGATTGTTGAGTTATATAGAAGATGCAGACATGAGTAATTGAGTTATGATCAATTTTTGAATATATAATTGGTTTTGATTTGGGTCGGTTTACTTATTATATCAATACAGATTATTCTTGATCTTATTTATTAATACACGAGATTGATTAGGCCGAATATGGCAAGAGTAATCACAATCACGATTCAATTCCGAGTTTAGATCGAAAATTGTGGTACAAGTTAACTAAATGGGTCACGGGTATGGTTAAATGGATTCGGGTTAACGGTTTACAGAGCTGGGTAAACGGGTTACAAAACATTATCCATAAATTGCAATTTAGTCCCTAAAGATTGGAGATGGAAACAATAAAAGGTTAAAGTTTATCTTTGGGTTAAAAATGTACATCTTTCAAAGATGTATATATATTATATAAATATAATAAAGAAATATAAATATTAATAAAATTTCTTGATAAACGTTTATTATTTTTCAATGATAAATTTCCCGGACCCAAAATGGGTCGGGTTATGGATATAAGTTGCACGTGGAAAACCCGAGTTGTTACATATTTAATGTTTTGACTCGTACTCGTATTGTCTGTAACCGGATCATGTCGGGTTTAGTTTCGGTGCTGATTAATTGTATACATTCCGCTGCGTATAATTATTAATTAATGTAATTAATTATTATTAACCATGTTTATTGAATCGGTTTTAATAAACAAAATTTTAACTGATCACCACTGAAACCCAACAGTGGTATTAGAGCCTTGGTTACAACATACAAGTCGAATCCGGTAATTTTACCGGTTCTACATCATATACTTCAAGGTAGTTGACGTTTTTGATCTAGATAAAATATTAGGGCAATTTTAGTTTGGTTAAAATTTTATTTATTTTATTTGACCAAAATTATTTCCCGACTTAATTTCGTTGAATATGTAAATCTTTGCCCGACCTTGTTTGTTTGGTTGAATGATTTTTATTTTGGCCATATGAATGGTTCAAAAGTCGTATTTTGTTTTCGGTTTTATTTTATGGTTTTTGGCCACCTTGATAATTCAAAATTGTAATAGATAGGATTTAGTTTTTTCATTACTTGTATTAGTGTAATTTTGTAATGAAGAAGACCTGAAGGAAAACCAAGGACGAACTCATGGAGTTCTTGAAGTCAGTTGGAGTTACCAAAGATGACGGGATGCACCAAGATTCCATCCTTGTGGTTGTTTTGTGTTGTGACCCCTTGACCCGATTGATCTTGCTAATAGGCTCTAGCAAGATCAATCACTAATCTTGGTCATTTAAGATTTACATATTCTTATTTGCTATTGTGGTTGTTTGCTTAATTATAATAGGTTATAATACCACCAACCTAATACCAAATATTTAAAATTTAACCAATCATGTTTTGCAAAATTAAACTAAATTTAATTTTCCATAACTAAATAACTTAATAGGTAAAACTATTAACTTAAAATTGGTTGGTATTATCGCGACAAACTTAGTTTTAATTGGTTATATAAAACTAAGTGTCCTAAGAGATGAAAGGGTTCATCAAGTTGTCCCGATCAATAAAGTAAAACTTGACTTTTACTCTATTCGGTAATATTTAAAATTAATCCCAATCTGAAATCAATAGTCCATGCCATCTTACTATAAGTCACACTTGATGCATACTGCGAAACTTCAAGTGTTTGGAGCTACAGCACCGCACTTGATTTCTAACATATCCCTTCAAGGTAAAAGGGTTTTGTCGACACATCTGGCCCTTTCACAAGTGACTATACTAGGGCGACTATTACTTTACTCTCCTGTTACGTGCTACAGTTGTCTGGAGACTAAGGTGGGCATAGATGAGGCTAACCGTATCTACTTAGGCAAATGTTGTCTTAATAGGCCTCATAAACGAGAGTTGTGCTCTATTCACAATTGGAAACCGTTGTCTGTCTGCCTAACCACTTACTAATGTTGTGTGCTACAGCTGTCATTAGTAACTGGAAGCCAGATTCTCAAGTTCCTATTTACTAATGTTATTGGGTCATTAGGATTAAATCATCGAAAATACTAATTAAAATTTACTTTTGCTTATTTAAACAGATGTTTACTGATAATAACTCCTCATTCACTCTCAAGGCTATTCTTGAGAAAGAAAAGTTGAATGGCACCAACTTTCTTGAGTGGCACTGCAACTTGGGACTTATTCTCAAGATGGCAAAGAAGCACTCTGTTATCGATGGACCTGTTCCAACCGAGCCTGAAAACAATACTGCTGATGCCGAGAGGGTTCTTGACAAGCATATGGATGACTCGGCTGAAGTCGCCTGTATCATGCTAGCCACCATGTCTTACGAGCTTGCTAAAGGCTTGGAAGATTTTGGTGCCTATGAGATGCTTGGGCAACTCAATGGCATGTTCCAGAAACAAGCCTGTCAAGAACGCTATGACACCATGAAGCAGCTTATCAGCTGCAGAATGGAACAGGGATCACCTGTTAGTGCGCATGTCGTCAAGATGAAAGGGTACATCGAAAAACTAAAGAAACTTGATTATCCCCTGTCAGATGAAATGGCAGCAGATTTCATCCTGAACTCTCTTCCCAACTCTTGCGACTAGTTCGTAATGAATTTCAATATGAATGGCTGGGTGAAGACAGTGCCGGAGCTTCATGAAATGCTCAAGACGGTTGAGATGAATATTCTCGCTAAAAACAATCAAGTTCTTATGGTTCGATCTGCTGGTGTTGTCAAGCCTAAACCCAAGAACTGGGGTCATAGAGGTAAAAGCAAGAAGAAGGTTACTGTTGCTGCAAGGTTTGCCACCAACACTAACAAGGGTGTTGCAAAGGTACCACCGCCGCCTCCTGAGGAGCGCAAGTGCTACAAGTGCAACAAAATGGGACATTGGAAGCGTAACTGTCCCGACTACCTTGCTGAGCTAAAAAGGCAGAGGACCAATGGTGAAAGCTTCTCTAAAGGTATTTCCATTTACGTTATTGAACTTTTCACTGTAGCAACACATGGGTATTTGATACCGGATGTTACACATCGTTAATGTCTTGTAGGAGCCTAAAAACTGGAAGAAACTAAAACAAGGCAGCATGGAACTCATCATTGGTGATGGGAAGAGAGTCCCAGTTCTTGCAACTGGCACATATTGTTTTGCTTGTCCATCTGGCCTTGTAGTTACTTTTAATAACTGTTTGTTTGCACCTGGTTTGACCAGAAACATTATTTCAGTTTCTTTGCTATTTGACCAAGGATTTAAGTACGCTTTTAATGGTATTGCTATTTCTGCCTACTTGAATGATATCTTTTATTTTGAGGCTAAACCTCGAAATGGTATTTATGAGATTGATGTTCAAATAAACAATAATGTATATAATCTTTCTAAACGTATCAGATCTGGCATCAATGATACATTTCTATGGCATTGCCGACTTGGCCACATAAGCAAGGCACGAGTCAAGAGACTCCAATCCGAAGGGATTCTTGAATCCACAGGACCAGACTCTTTTGATGACTACGAATCTTGTTTAGCTGGCAAACTCGCCAAAGGTTCCTTCACTCATAAGAATGAACGAGCAAAGGATCTGCTGGGAATCATACATACTGATGTATGCAGTCCTTTCAAAACCATGTCTAGGAATCATGAAAGATACTTCGTTTTTTTTATTGACGATTACAGCCGATATGCTTATGTGTATCTTATGAAACACAAGCATGAAACTTTTGAAAAGTTCAAAGAGTTTCAAAACGAAGTGGAAAACCAACTCGGGAAAACTATTAAAATGCTTCGATTAGATCGAGGTGGAGAGTATCTCAGTTTAGAATTAATAAATCATCTAAAAGAGCGTGGAATTGTTTTACAGCTCACTCCACCCGGCACACCCCAACACAATGGCATGAGCGAGAGGAGAAATCGAACCTTGCTAAACATGGTCCGATCGATGATGTGTAGAACTAACTTACCTCACTCCTTTTGGAGCTTTGCCCTTTTGACCGCCGCACGCATTGTCAATCTAGCTCCAACTAAAAAGGTAAGCAAAACCCCATATGAGATATGGCATGGCGTACACCCAATTTGTCTTTCCTTAGAATATGGGGATGTGATGCTTATGTCACTAGTGATTCTGATGATAAGCTCGATCCTGGCTGCGTAAAGGTTGTTTTCGTCGGATACTATAACCAAAGCAGATATTATTTCTTCAATCTTGATACAAATGTGATTTCTATTAAAAGGAAGGGTCACTTTCTCGAGAAGGAAATTCTCGATCGAGGAACTGGAGATAATATTGTCGATCTTGAAGAAATTCAAGAACCACAAACTACCGCTGAGGAAGTTGGAACGTCTGATCAACAAGTTGTTGTTGCTGATACATTGGACATGAACACGAGCGTTCGCAGAAGTAACAGAACTCGCGTACCAAACTCTAAATACCTATGGCATCTAGATGGTCCCGAGGTCCTCTTAGTAGCCGAGTCAAGTGACGAACCTACTAATTACAAATCTGCTATCTTAGATCCGGAATCTGAGAAATGGCAAGATGCCATGAACGCCAAGATGTAATCGATGCGTGACAATCAAGTCTGGAACTTGGTTGAGCTAGCCCCCGAGTGTCGGGCAGTAGGGAGCAAGTGGATTTTCAAGAAGAAAACCAACATGCATGGAAATGTGCAGACTTATAAGGCACGGCTAGTCGCGAAAGGTTTTACTCAAACTCAAGGTATTGACTATGATGAAACTTTCTCGCCTGTTGCTATGACTAAGTCGATAAGGATATTACTTGCCATAGCCGCGTACTATGACTACGAGATATGGTAAATGGATGTCAAAACTGCTTTTCTTAATGGACATCTTTTTGAAGATGTCTATATGGTTCAGCCTGAAGGTTTTGTTGATCCTAAATATCCTAACAGAGTGTGCAAACTGAATAAATCCATTTACGGACTTAAACAGGCATCTCAAAGCTTGAATCTTCATTTTGATGAGAAAATCAAAGAGTTTGTTTTATCAAAAATGAAGATGAGCCTTGTGTTTACAGAAAGGTTAGTGGGAGCACTATATCATTCCTCATCTTGTATGTGGATAATATACTGATCATTGAAAACAACATCCCTATGCTTAAGGAAGTTAAGAATTGGTTGGGCTCTTGTTTCGCAATGAAAGATCTTGGTGAAGCTGTTTATATTCTAGGAATCAAGATATACCGAGATAGGTCTAAGCGGCTTCTAGGGCTAAGTCAAAGTACATACATAGACAAAGTAATGGCACGCTTCTCTATGGATAACTCCAAGAAATGAGCTCTCCCCATGGCTAAAGGAACCGTATTGAACAAATCGTAATCTCAGGCAACGGACATTGAAACTAAGCACATGCAAGCAATTCCATATGCTTCAGCGATTGGTTCAATCATGTATGCAATGTTATTTACTAGACCTGACTTCTCGTATGCGCTAAGCATGACTAGTCGTTTTCAGCAGAACCCCCCACTGGACTGCTCTAAAGAACATTCTAAGGTACCTGTAAAGGACAAAGGACATGTTCTTAATGTTTAAAGGAGTGGAAGAAGAGATCACTGTAAGGTGTTACACTGATGCTAGCTTCCAGAATGACCGAGATGTTTCTCGCTCACAATCTGCTTGGATGAAGAAATTCATAGCCTACCTCGATCTGGTTCCAAGTTTTGTATAACCGATCGACGTAATCTGTGATAACACAGGAGCCATTACTCAAGCCAAAGAGCTCAGATCTCATCACAGGGCCAAGCACATTCTAAGTAAGTTCCACTATATACAAGATATACTAGAACGAGGAGACATCATGATAAGCAAAGTAGACACAGATCAAAACCTAGCTGACCCGTTCACTAAACCGATGACTCAGGACAAGCATGATCATCACAGAGATGCTATCGGTCTTAGATTAGCTAGTAGTTTGTTTAGATTTAGTATTTGGATGTGTGAACATTTAAACAGTTATACTTTTGAGTTCTCTTTTGATTTAATGGTTAAATGCAAATGTTGAATAATATAACTGTGTTCGGTTTTAATACGTTTAATCCATGAATATTGTATTCTAAGTTATCCGTAGTCGGTCAGACTCGTGGGATCGACTCTGAATTAAGACTATTCTGACTTTGGACTCAAGGAGTTGGCTTCCGAACTCACAGACCTCATTATGAATGACGTTGGATGTAACTCGCATCAAATCATCTTCATGGATCTTAGTCATAAGATGTTTTGATACTGGTATACTCATTTAGTATCCTTAGACCTGAGATACATTTTAGAACTTTCGTTTACTAAAGGTTATTCTTTGATCAATGTCAATCGCTGTCGCGTAACTGCCAGCTATAAAGGCATTGGTTGGGAATAATCTGAAGTTCAGTGGGAGTTGTATGTATTCAAGATGGGATTCTGTACTCTTACATGATATGTAACAGTTAGACATCTTGGCACCCTGTTTGATTCAAACTGGTAAAGTGTGAGGCCTCATCCAAACTTACTATGTGTTTGATTGGACAACTTTGATTCTAGATCGAGAACTATAATGATTGAACGCCATATGAGATTGAATCTGATCCATGTCTCATTGTTCAATTGATGTCTTATACAGAAAGGATAGATGACAACGATTACCATAAATTCGTTATCTTGCAATAGTCTATTCCAAGATAGTTTTGGTTAATATAAAATGTTATAACCTGTTGGGGGCAGCTATGTGTAGCTAGAGCACCGCTGGCTGTCAGTATTGAGTAACTTAACCGGAAACCGTCCAAGTGGGAGACTGTTGGAATTATGCACCGGTTCGGGTAAGTCCATACGGCCAACCGGGTTATGACCCGTGAGGGTTACACCGTGAGGTAACGAACCATAAACCCGCTTAAGTTAGTTAACTGGGTTAGACACTTTAACGAGATAAAATTACATGGAGCGGGCTTTGGAGCAAGACATGGACTTATTGGCCCATTAGGTTTATAACTAATTAGATTAGTTAAACCTAATTGAGGGGTTATATAAATATATGATATTTTATAACCTGAACTTATTCCTGACAAGTCCATCTCCTTCTTCCTCCACCCTAGTTGACGGCCACCTGCTCCACCGCCGCTGCTTCACCGCCGGCGCATGACCAGCCACCGCCGCCTGTCCGCCGCTGTCTGCCGGTGCCACCGCCACCTGCCGCCGCTGACCAGTCGCTGTCCGCCACCGCCGACCACGCCTCCAGCCGCTGCCGCACACCACCACCGCTGCCGGGTTGCCGTCGTGCACAGCCACCATTGGTCGTCTGTCTCGTTGTGTCACCTAGCTCGGTTCGTTAGCCTTCGGTGTCTCAACCGGTTAATTATTAACCGAGGTAAACTTAAATATATTGTTAGTTTGTAATTATATATTTAATGTTTTGACTCGTACTCGTATTGTCTGTAACCGGATCCTGTCGGGTTTAGTTTCAGTGCTGATTAATTGTATACATTCCGCTGCGTATAATTATTAATTAATGTGATTAATTATTATTAACCATGTATATTAAACCGGTTTTAATAAAAAAAATTTTAACTGATCACTACTGAAACCCAACAGTGACAGCGTAACTTGCTGTCCGCTTACCCACCTCTCATTGTAATTGAATCTTTTGTTCAAAAGTAGTAATAAACTAAAGTCTAAATTTATTTATTCAAATTGAAGTAGTATTGAGTAATTTACTTCACAATTGTGTGTTGAAAAAGTCAATCGAGGTTGTTTGTATTGTTCACTGTTCACAACTATGTAATTTACATTAGAAGTCGGCTTGAGGTCTAGTTGTTGACCAACTGGGGCCTGTCTTGATTTAGGTGTTAATGTGGCAAAGTTAACGGGTATGTGTTTGGGAATTTGATTTACTATTTAGTTGTGTCAATGGGTATGGATTTAGACTTACAACTAAGTATTTTTATGAGTCATGCCTTTTTTTCCAAATCAATGCAATCACTCGAAATCCGTATATGCGGTTCTATATAACACCGAAAAAACACTATACTCCTATTAATATTAATATATATATATATATATTAAAAAGAGGATTCAAATCCTCTCACAAAATTACTATTCATTCACAATTTTAATATTTTATTAATTATAACCACTAAATCATTATTCATAATTTCATGATTAAAATGATGGTTTTTGTTTCTTTATTTTATTTTTTGTTTAAACTAAATAAAATACTTAACAAACTATATTTTTAAACATTAAACTTGAACGATTGTTGGCTTTACATTTTTATTTGTCGGTTAAATGATTTTCTTAAACTTTGCTTTTATATTTTTTATAGTCTGTTTTTACAATGACCAAAATTTTTTTCATGATTTAAAAATATCTTATCGCATGGTTTTATATTCGCGTTTCAACGTTTAATACCTCGCCTTTAAAATACTTTTTTTTGGCTTACTAATTTATGTTTACGAATTTGTGTTGGTACCGCTGATAACAACCGAATTTGTGTCGGTTCGCAGCTGTAATGCGCTGGTTTTTTTGGTTCTACATATGATATAATTTGTTGTATTTTGGCGTTGACGGCTTTGTTTCTTTTGTTTAGTTTCGATGTGTAACTTGATACAGAATGACTTCGCGTCGGCAACGAGTTTATAGTTTAGATTTTTTACGTATGTGTTTTTGTTCGATTTAACAGTCCCGTCGCAAAGCGCGGGTCCTAAATCCTAGTTACTTTTATATATTTCACACCCCGCCAAGGTGGAAAAGTAGAACGTGACATTTACGGTTTTAGAACACCAACTGTTGACAATTACGGTTTTGGAACGCTTAATCTAAAAGCCCAACTCAATCAAAACAATATCTTCGGCTTCCATCGTTTCAATCCAATTATTTAACCCATTCCAACCGTGTCGCTGACAGATAAAAGCATTCTCAGCCCTTCCCCCATCCGCATCTCTATAATTACAATAAAAAACACAACAATTCTCTCTCATGTTTAATTAAATAATATTTTTTTATACTCTTATAGTTACAGTTTTCTCTCTTCTCCACTCACAACCAATTCAACAAATATTAAAAAATAAATAGGGGCAAACAAAATTTCCCCAAATTTACAAAAATTCACTACATTTTCTCCGTTCATCCTATAATTTACACCCACAATCTCACCCTATAATTTGCAAAATCCCCTCACATAATTTAAGGCGATGGTTTGAGAATGCTCTAGTAGCTAAAAAAACATATTTAAAAAGTTAACATATTGTTGGTGAGTTCATAGGTCTAAACGATATGAAGCAAAAACGTTTGCGTGCAAACTTGGTTGATGACTTATATCCATAACGTGAAAACTTGATATGAAGCAAAAACAAGTTAACATAATGTTGGTGAATTCACATGTCTACTCGATCGGGTCTCGTGATTATTATTATCACCACTTGTCGCATCTCAAAGACGATAATAACCACGTTAACATGTAATTATCAATAACAGTGTCATTATTTAAATGTATAATGAAAAATATGTAGTACTGATGGGATGACCGTATACGAAAGTTCCTTATCATGAGAAAGGTAGGAATCAATAAAATTGATATAAGAAATTCAATGAATTTCAGCTTTTTTGCAGTCTCGCCTCTTTCACAGTCCCGTCAAAAAAGGTAGTTATTTATTATGTTATTTAACTTTTAACAACTTTCATGTGATTATGTTCGGGGGCTATAAAGACATTTAGGCCGAAAAAAAACTTTTCCCAACATTTTGGTTTCGGCACGGCATCAAAATAAAATAAAAATATGGGGTTTAAAATCGTCCTCGAAGAAGACATCATCCCACCTAACAAACCTCGCATGCATGACTCATGACCCGCTTATATTTTTTACTATAAAATTGTTTATTAATTATAAATAATATTTTTTTCTTTCTAAATTGAATATTAAATTTTAGTATATCCCTAATTTATAGGATTTTCATATCAAATAATTGGTAAGATTAATTTTTAATTTAATGAGATGTTATAACCCGTTTAAGAGCTATCTGGTTTTGATAAGACCCATGCCCATGAATTTGGGTTAAATCAATGAGATGCCTCCATTTAAAAATCAAACAATCTGGTAGCTTCCATAAAAAGGGGGAACGACACGTAGGATTTTAGGGTCTTCGTTTATATATATTATAGATAGATATAAAAAGTTACGTCAGGTATTGTGTATGGAATTGGGTAAATGGGCCAATGTTATCGGGTAATCAGGTATATTACAAATCCCAAACCCATGAAAAATTTCAAAACTAATCTCAAACTCGTCCCAAACCCTAATGGGTCGGGTATTACCCGTCCCAACTATGTCAGGTTTCAAGTTTTCCTATTGGGTTTGGGTTTCACTGTCATCCCTAAACATTTGCCAACTCAGTATTCTACGAATTATAAAATGCCAAATACAAACCATAGCAAAATATGAATGTTTGGTTCTTTAAACAAACAATAACTTTAAGATGCCTAAAAAAACAATAGAAATAAAAAAGCAGATTTTATACAGATTCATGGAGGTAGAAAAACCAGGAAAAAATAAAAAAAGAGAAACAACACATCCTTATCAATTATGATACAGCAACATTAACAGAAAATCCCACCTATTAAAGGCATTTAATCATTTATACACACATACAAATCACTTAAAAAAACCATAACACTTCCCTAAAACTTAACATTTAAACCTTCAAAACCAGACCTTCCATGATTCAATCACACCCCATCAACCGTGGCATTCTTCAAGTTCCCACCGAGCAACGACAACAAACCGCCACCATGAACCCGTCCCTCAGGAACCTCAAACTCCAAGGTCAACCGACTGTTTCCATTTGTAAACGACGATGAAAGTGGAGACTTCATTGACGGTGGAACCAACACTCGTGGTGGTATCAATTGTCGCCTTTTAGCAGGCTTTTCAAGCGAGTCATTCGAATCCGAAACAATGCTCACTCCTGATGAAGAGTAAGTGTTATCAAAGCTGCTCATAACAGTCGAACCTGGGCCCGCAACAACCCCGTGAAACAACCCGTGTCCAATGCCAAAATGACCCCTTTTGTTAGTGTTAGCTTCTTTCTCTTGAACCATGCTCCCATGTGCTGCACATAACCCACTCTTCCCTCTAGCAAACTTCTCACATTTCCCTTCACCACCCCAAATGCACCGCTTCCCGCCACCGTGCGCCTTACAGAAATCGGTACTACCTTGGGCCGACTTCGTACAATTTTCAAATTTACAACGCTTCCCACCACCGTGCTTCACGCAGCAATCCGTCCTCCCACGGGCGCTTTTCGTACACCCGGGCACCGAACACCGTTTCCCGCCACCATGGGCGACACAAAAGATCGTCCCCCCGTGCACGCTTTTCGGGCAAATCCCGCCACCATCATATAAACACCGTTTACCACCACCGTGCGCTTTACAAAGTGGGGTACTACCTTCCGCCCCCTTCGTACACCCTGCGAACACGCACCGTTTACCGCCACCGTGCGCTTTACAATACATTGTGCTCCCCTGTGCCCCCTTAGTGCACCCCTGAAACTGGCACCGACGCCCGCCACCATGTGAGATGCATAAACCGATTTGTCCTTCCGCACTACGCGTGCACCCCTCGATTTTACACCGCTTTCCGCCACCGTGTTTGATGCATAAACCCGACTTCCCCCTAGCGGCTTTAGTGCACCCGGACGGGTGGCCGCACCGCCTCCCGCCACCGTGGGCTATGCAAAACTCGGTCCGACCTTCGGCACTTTTCGTGCACCCGAGATGCTGGCACCGCCGACCACCACCATGAGCTTTACAATACGCTGTTCGACTCTCGGCACCTTTATTGCACCCCGGTTTTTGACATCGTTGGCCGCCACCGTGACCAATACAAAGCCCGGTTGAACCTCTAGCTCCTTTTGTGCACCCGTCGAATCGGCATTTCTTGGAATTCACCGTTTGATGGTCCGACATTGTGCCCATTGAATAATCTGAGATAGCCGATGGCTCCGAGCTTAACTGTGGCCCGTGATACGAGTTCTCACCGGGGTCCAACAGATTATGCATTTGCATACGTGGCGCCAGAAGTAACGATGGCATGTAACCACCCGATTTCTTAGCAGATGTCGAACCCTCATCGATAACTTTGTTTGAATAACACGACACATCATTGACCGATGTAAAACAGTGATCAGAAAGACCGAGTTTGAGACCCGAATCACCACCATCGCATGACAACCCGGTGTTGGAAACCGACGCAGGCTTTTTAGTTGAGTTTGAGTAATAATCATTAGAGTATACACTCGGGGTGGGTCCTAACCCGAGGACCAGTCTGCACCCGTCATCGGCTGCAGTGCTTATATTCGGCTCTTTCAACTTTTCATAGGCGGGTTCGTGTACAAGGCCCGTGTTTCCACCATAGCCAAAGCAGTCCAAACTTAATGTGGTGTTACTGTTAGCGTTACCATTACCGTTACAAGAAACGAATGCGAGAGTGTTGTTGAGGTCCATTTGCGGGTTGCTGTAAACCATTTTGTGAAGTGTTTGAAGAAGTTGTGCCTTACAATAATTTGTAAATCAAGATAAACAGAAAAAGAAAGGTTTCCAATTGAGTAACACTAGCTCCACCACTCACAAAGCCAGATGTGTCTGACCTGTCCATTCAGTTGGCAGTTGCGGGCCTTATCGAGCTACGCAGACACCTCGGTCGCGAGGCGTATCTGATAACATTTCTGGGATAAAATCCTATAACACAGTCAATATAAATTGGTATGTTTAGATCTGCAAATTCTCTGTTTCTCCTCACTGACAAATCTTTAAGCTTCATTCACCTGCAATAGTAAAACAAAAGGAGATTTCCTTAAGAAACCGAATCAAATTCATACAAATATTTTGTATTGTACATGAACTGAATTGGGAATAAAAAGATCTAGCAAATACAGATTGGATATGGTATTGTATATGAATTGAGCTAATTCTGCCCCAAGTTTATTTCAAGTTTCAAATGAAAAAGTATATATTTTTATGCACATAATTTCATCATGCTACAAAATAAATAGAATAAAGATTCTAACATCATATGATAATCTGATATGATAATGTTCAAAAGTCCCAAAACTAACTATCAAACATAATATTTCAATTACCAAAGGCTCCAAACCAAAACACATCTATAATGTTCTGTTTGTTTTCAGGTTTCGTATTTCGGGTTTTTCGTTGAGAAAAAATGACCCATTTACGGTTCGGGTCAGTTGGGTTTTCCGGGTAGGTTTGGTATTAGGGCACGGTTAAAAAACACACCCCTATTTCCAGGGGTGGCTCGTCGGACAGCGAAAGCAAGTTAGGGCTTTAGGCCCACACTTGGTCAAGGCTTCCAAGTCCAAAAAAAACATTATATATAGATATATTATAATAGGTAAAGTAAACTCAAAGTAATGTATTTAGGTGGTGGTAGGCTTGGTTGCTATTAAAGCATAGGTTATAAGTTCAAAACTTGTAATAATAAACTTTTTTTTCTTATCAATTGTCATCAAAATGCCCCAAAATCTTGTTTGGATTTAGGCCTCCACATTCGTTATTCGTTGAGCCGGCCTGCCTATTTCAGATGAACATCAGCAAAACCTAAAACAAAAGTCCAAATTTCTTCACTTGTTCATTGATTTCAGAC
This sequence comes from Bidens hawaiensis, assembly GCF_021521415.1. Lineage (NCBI taxonomy): Eukaryota > Viridiplantae > Streptophyta > Magnoliopsida > Asterales > Asteraceae > Bidens > Bidens hawaiensis. The sequence goes on along the minus strand of NW_027495359.1, from coordinate 192,322 downwards.
ATGAATTCCATTAAAAACAATACTAACATACAAATCAATTAAAGTTAATTAAATATCTGAATGCATGATATTATGTTGTAGATGAGGACAAAAAAAAAAGAAATTGGGCCAAAGATGAAGTAACAAAGTCAATTTAGGAATAATAACCACATAATAAAATCTTCAAACATCAAATAAAACATTGGATCTCTATCCGAACATGCAACTAGAAAGAACACGACAACATAACAAAACAGAATCAAATTCCTCAATAACCTTAACCAAACTATAAAATCATATAAAAAAAACAACGTAGTATATCAAAAGCATCAGTAATTGAAGTGACTCTATAGATGAAATCAAAGAGAGATTACTTTAAATGCATGAATTAGGAAGAATACCACAAGAGGCAAAACCATGTAAAGGTAGTAGTAGATCTAAGGTAAATTAAGCCATCAGAATCTAATAATAGTAATAAGAGTAACAGTGAAAAGATATATAGAGCTGATTGATTACGATGAATGAAATAGAGAGAGAAATGGGGGAAGGAAGGAAGGAAGGAAGGAAGGAGGATGTTTGCACAAGTGGAGTAATAGTTAGGTAACGACGTCAAAAATAAAGGCTACAAATTCAACACAGTATTTATTTGGCCCTTGTTATTGTTTTAGACTATATGTTTGATCCCTTGTTTGTGATTTTGAACACTTTTGACTGAAAGTCTGTGTGGAGTTATCCGAATTTATAAGTTGTTTATTTACAGTTCAATAGCTGTATCGAGTCGAGTTAGAGTTTGTCTAAGGTTTAGGATGACTCGTGTATCTTAATGGAAATAGAGTTTTGCTCATCTCGAGTTTGATTTGTGGGTGATTTTTTAAACTTGAGCTCAACCGTGATCAATTTTTTAAGTTTCAAATTGATTTGTGTATTAATTATTTAAAGGAAAATTGGATTTGAATAATTCAAACTATCAAGTATCAGTCAATAATAACCCAACGAACAATCTGACCGATGATAATCCCAACTTTCAGTTTTGTTACCGACAACAACCCTAGTTAGCTTTGATCATTAAGTTAGTTTTAAATGACCGAAATGCCCTTCACTAAAATATAAACAATATTAAAAAAATTATTATACTTAAATTAATAATATGAATTATTTAAATCTATTTTAATCAATTTTTATGTACATCTTATCCTACAATACTAATAAAAGAAAATGTTGAATCTTAAGTGTCAAGCCTACATTTCTCCTAATTTATAATCTCTCTTCTCATTCCTTCTAACTATCCATGGGTCATGGGCCAAAATCATTTTGTCAAACGGGTTATAACATAGTGTGGATTTTATAACATAGTGTCATTTTCATACCTAAAGTTTGATCAACCACGCAACTTTAGCACATTTTTTAAATTTCTTCCAAATCCACACCTAACGTTTCCAAAATCATGCTATTTTAGTAATTTTACCCGTTTGTTTTTCCTTTAAGTCTACATAAAATTAATTCATAAGTATTTTGATAATCACAATTGAAATAACGGACTTTATTTATTTTTATCGTTTGACAAATCCCGTGTAATACACGGGTTCAAAAGCTAGTATATGAATATATGATTATCTTATATATGTTATAGCAGATGTTTACATAGCGTAATATATATTACTTAAGTTATATTTATAATAACAATATTTATAATGTAATTATTTATTTATTGTAAAAATAATTATTATACTTAAATTAATAATAGTCTTATGGACGAGGTAAAATCAATATATGAAGCTTCAGCTCGAGTTTGTTCAATAAATAAGCTTTAACTTGTGTTGAGCTTGGATCAAGGTTGCTTAAACTCAGTTCATTTAAACTCGGCTTGATTCAAATGTCTTAGTAAGTGTGAAATCACCTTCCATGATTTAATAATAGTTAGAATGCAATCATTTTTCCCATCAAAGCTATTTTTGCTTACAAACTTTAAACTTTTCTTGTTGGTGATCAAGCATACGTATCTAGAGGCCAAAAATATGATTCTCATGTAGTACAAGGACCAAAAGAAATAAACTTCTTTCTAAATTTCAATCAAAAACCAAATAAGTTGGTGTGTGCGCAACACATTACATATTCGACTTCTTTTACAGCCTAAATTACCCAAAATACCCCTGGGCATACAACTGTCTTTTGGACCATTTGAAAGAAGACGACGACGGCTCATTTGCTAACTTTTTAGCGACAATGACATTGTGTCCATTTACTATATTACCCCTATTATATGTGATGTCTGAGAAAACTCAAGGGGCAAATCTGTCATTTGATATGTAATTGTGATGTCAGCTGGGGCATTGTAAATTAGTGGAGGAGGTGCAGTGTGACGTGGCAACCCCGTGCCAACAACCAATAAAAAGTGCATCTTCGCTCAGCGTTTTTGTCTTATTTTATTCGGCTTCGAGCCGCTCCTTTTGCATACGCGGCTAGCCGGCTTGTTCGAATATCGGCCATATGCTAAAGCCAGGATGGCATCGCAATAAACGATTAAATGCTATATCAAATCATATATTAAGAAAAAGTATTTGGTTTGATTAGGAAAAGCTATGTGTTTGTGTGTGTTTTAATTTGAAGTAGAAAAAAAAAGATAACGGCAAATAAAATTAAAAAGTATACAAGATATTAGTAAAATGACAATAAAATAATAAATTCTATTTGTTGTCTTGAAAATATCATCTACCGTACGTTCTGGATATGTTCTTCATCATACTTTTCGTTTTTTTATTTGAAATAAAACAAAATTAACTTATTTGTGGCAAAGCCAGAAGAAAAAAAACATTTGATCTAAAAGAAAAGAAAAGGCATATATTTTTTATTTGAATCATTTGAATGCATATAGAAGTAACCTCAAATTCGTTTTTATTCATTGGAATACAACAATAACAACAGTAAATTCAGTACATAACAAAACTGTTAGTACAGTGACAAGAGTGGGATATAGGAATAGAATGGGCTGGGTATTGGTAATTCCTATCCTATACTCATTTGTAAAATATCATCCCATATCCGTCGAGCATCGAGCATACCTACAGGTACCGGGACCCGTTAGGATTTCCAATATTTTCTTTCCCTATTTTTTCTTGCCAATATATGTATTGTATATTTTTTATATTTTGTTACTATTATGTGAAGTTTTCCTTGTATCTATATAAAAACTATTACAAACAGTATAAGATACTAATCATTAGATACATATGCATGGTATCATAAATGAATAATGTTATTATAGCTTTATATATGTATTTCATAACACACAAAATATAAATAATACCACCAAATACATAACCCAAAAGAAATTTTAATTTTCACATAATGAACCTACTAAAAGGAAGTACCTTTCCAAAAGAAAATCAAATTAAAAATAAAAATAATAAAAAAAGAACCGGGTATATGATTCATGCATTTGGTACGGGTAAATGGGTATGTGAAACGAATAATTAGGTCGGGATCACCTAATCCCATATCCGCGAAAAAATTTATTAATTAGTCTATACCCATTGGTTTCATGTATAGATTTCCCATGTGTTTCTGGTATACTGGTCGGGCTCGGAATGTTATGCCATCCCCAGTGGGATGTACGCAGCCCACACTATATCCTAAAAGATAGAGAGGTTGCTTGCAGGGAGACATGTGCTCCAAGCTTGGTATGTGGACATCAAAAGTATATCACTAATGTGCATGTATCTAGCATGAATATAAACAACCAAAACGATATACGTGTAAAAAGTACTAACAATATGACCTTAGTAAACTACCATTAACTGAAACAAGGTAAGAAATAATAATATATAGTAGCATACAACACATCATAAAATACAACAATATGACGGAAACTTTCAAAGGTCATCAACAATATAGAAAAGCCAAGTCCATAGTGAAAAGAAAAATGGCAAACTTTACCCACCCTCTCCACTGTGGGTTCATAACCGCCCCATAAAAATTCTTAACTCTGATCCTACATGTTCACAAAGTCTTATCTCCAACTATATCATGAGAGAGGTGAAAGTCTAGCAAATTTTGCCCAGTCCGCTTATTTCAAGTCAATTTGGGAATGCCCCAACTCCTCTATTCCATGGTGAGGGTTTCCACGACTACAACCTAAAGTGAGTAACAAATATGTAAACGAACGTTTAGATATATGTAAGCACACATTTACATATATTGTAATGTAGATATGACGTAACACATAGATTTATATGACATATTTAAGTTTGCCATTCAAACAAAAACTTAAATCGTATGCCAATGCAGGGGTTGTTGATTTGTGTCGGTTCAATTCATATTTGTTCACTTATTGTAAGACCCTAATCCCGGCAGCCTTACTTTGGTGTTGGATTTACACATAAACACATTTCTAATTATCATAGTGAATTAAAACTTTTTGCGAAATAAGAAAAGGTCAACCATTTCTTATAAACCATGCAATACTTGTCTTAAAGCATCATAAATTGTCTCAACATAAAACATAAAGATTAAACATCTTGTCTTTTTTCTTAGATGTCAGCTGCTCAGTCTATACCATGTGCCATCCTCAAGCCAGCTCTTTTAGCTTATTTACCTGCATGCATACTAAATGTCAGCTACGCTGAGTGAGTTCTGGTTAATCATGCAGCATACATTTTTCATTCATTTACTTACAAATACGCATCCCTAGATACATATTATATACTTAACATGTTCATCTTTCATTCGTACATACTTACATGCATACATTCATTCATTCTTTCTTTCGTACTTCATACTTTCTTTCTTTTCATACTTTCATGCCTACATACCTTTCATACTTTCATGTTTTAACTCATTTAGTTCATGCATACTATCTCTACCTTTAAAAAAACATTTCGCCCTACATACCTCGGATATTATTAGGGTCTGGTGCCCGGTGCCCTTCGTACCTCAGATATTATCAGGGTCCGATGCCCTTCGTACCTTGGATATTATCAGGGTCTGGTGCCCTTCATACCTTGGATATTATTAGGGTTCGGTGTCGTACGTACATTGGATATTATTAGGGTCTGGTGCCCTTCTTCTCGTTCTATACAACCATACATATCTTTTCATATGACCATACAACCATACATACTTTACTTATATTTTATTATATATACATATATTCATATGCATCCACGTACATACTCTTAACTCTTTCTGTATCATTCATAAAAAGTCACCTAGCATACACTTACCACTTAAGGTAAGTGTATTTACTAAACACACAAGAGTATGCACACAGCCCTGAAAACATAACAGAGAAAGGGGCTAGAAACTCACATGAATTCGGTTCCTCTCGGAGTTAATGATGACACCTCTATTCAATTGAGCACGACTAACTATTTAACAAGTTACAAGTATCAATTATCTAGTTCTAATTATCTTATACTTCTAGGTTCATGAAACTGTCAACGAACGGGGGTTCGGGGGCAGCGCCCCTGGCAACAGTGTCTAGGGGCGGCAGCCCCTAGCAGGGTTCCAAGGGGGAGAGCCCCTGGCCGGGGTCGAGCCAAATTCATCAAAAAATGGCCTTTTCCTAATTATGATCCAAGTTCAAACGAGTCGAATCGAGTCAATTTTAATCGAATCGAGTCCCACAAAATTTGGTTTCAGTCGGGTCGAGTCCCACTCAACTCGACTTGATTTCAGTCAGGTCGAATCACTCGACTCGAAACTTGTTTTACGAGTCCTTCCAATCCGGTCCCTTCCTTACGTCCCGTTATGCCCGTTTTACTGCTATAACGAGTTCTGGGTCGTGACAACTCCATTTCCTTACTTAACACGGCCCAAACATCACGTGTTCATTTCGTTTCATTCTCAACAACTTGTTTACTACAAAGTTTATGTCTTTCTTTCTTTATGAGACCCGATTTGCCTTAGTCATCGGATCTTAAAATAAACCAACATCAAGAACCTAATCTTTATCCTAAAAACATGCATTTCTTGGACTTTGGTTCGGTAAGCGCATGTACCTTAGGCCCGTAACCATTCTCAAGTTCATGTATTATTCCTAAGCCTACCATTCAATCTCATTATCATTTAACAAAATTAAATAACGACGCACATTTAAATAATAAGACTTTCTTTATTTATCATTTTCAAAATATGGATGTTACACTTATATATATATATATATATATAGGGAAAGAATCAAGAGAAAACTCATCTTTAGGGAGAAAACTTAAAATCTTCTAAAGAATTATTTTTAATTAAATATAAAAAAATATTTTCAAATTTCCGTTTTTTCCATTATTCTTATATTTTGGTCCCCTTCACTCGAAAAAAATAAAATAAAAAATAAAAAAAATAAAAAGAACCCGCTGTAATGCACATACGTATTATTGTGTGAAACCGTTGTATTACACATGTGTATTACTATGTATTTTAAAGTTCAATAGTGTTTAGTTGTATATATTCAATATTTGTGTATTGTATATGTGTAGTAGTGTTGTATTATATGAAAAAAAATAATAATAAAATAAAAGTCGATGTAGTGCACATGTGCGTTAATGTTGTATGTGTAATCGATATGCGTATTAGTCTTATATTGCATATATACAATAGTGTGTATCAAATATGTGCAATAGTGTTGTATACTTTGCAATAGAAACAATTTTGCATACATGCAATGCACACCATTACACATGTGCACTACACCGACGAGATTACCGACAAGGTTTTTATTTTTTCTTTTATTTATTTTTTTTGAAATCAATAACAAAATATAAGAATAATGGAAAAAGCAGAAAATTCAAAAAAAAATTTAAAAAAAAGTTAAAAATAGTTTTTAAGTTTTCTCTTTAAGAGCAGTTTATACTGGATCTCACCCTTATATATATATATATATATAGAGGTCATTCAACTATATATATATATATATATATATATATATATATATATATATATATATTAGTTGAGTGACCTCCATGAACAATATAAAACATACTTGAATTCATTAATAACAATATACTTTATTATTACTCAATAAATATTTTAACATTTGAGTCATTCACTGTGTGTATTGGATGCTTATGCTAGACACAAACTTCTTGTTTATTTCAATGTATATGACCAACAAATTTAATGGCGGCCCAAATGGGTGGAGACGGGGTGTGATCGCACCTCATAAATACCCCCCCCCTCACCTCCCCCCCCCCCCCCCCCTCTTAAAAAAAAAACCTTTACACTGACCCGTTAAATTTAAACTGACCCATGAAACTTGAAGCCTACAATCAAATTTATTTATGATTTTAAAATCATACAAATATACTTATTGTATAAACCTATTATAAACTAACAAACAAATGTAAAATAACTAACTTTATTTTATACAATTAAACAAATAACTCTTTTCATACTAAACCCAGTAAATATTATTCTCAAATACTCAATTATTATTCTAAACAAGTCCAAACACCGTTTAACCCATACATTTTTAAAAACTAATAAAAAGAAACGAGAGAGTTGCATCTTTAATTAAATGCCCCCACCCACAAGTCAGTTCTACTTATACTATTAAAACAATAACTCTTTTCATAAATAACATTCATTATCGTAATTTTTATTAATAAAATAATCCTAAATTAAATTACATCCAACTTAATTATATTGAACATATTTTTATCAATTATTATACTCATAATTTGTTAATAATAAAATAATTCGAAATTAAATTCAATTGCATTCAACTTAATTACATTTAACATATTTTAATCAATTATTATACTATTAATACATGTGTTCCTTAATGGGTTCCAGTTCTTCTTTTCAAAGTTTAATGGTAGTTATTTATTATTTTAGTTTCACTTTGGTTTCATTTTGGTTTTGGTTGTTGTTCGGTTTTAGTTTTTACAAATTTGTTTCGTTTCGATTTAATTTTTTTTAGTTTCGTTTTAAATGGGTTTAACTTTATTTAGTTTTTTGTTTGGTTTTACAGTTTTTGTTTTTGGTTTGGTTTTAGTTTTTCAGTTTCATTTCGGTTTTTCTTTTAATTTTATTGGTATTTGGTTTTATTTAAGTTTTCGGTTTCGGTTTCGGTTTTGGTTTTGGTTTTGGTTTTGGTTTAGTTTTTTTTCAATTTAGTTTCGTTTAATTTATATTTATTTTGTTTGGTGTTTGATTTTAGTGTCTATTGAAAAATGAATGAACATAAAAGGTTCACAAGTTAAGTGAAAATGCTCATATGAGTTTCAACTTTCAGGTGGGTTGAAATCATTGAAGCTATATATATATATATATATATATATATATATATATATATATATATTGGTTTTTGGTTGTTCTGTTTTAGTTTTTATAAATTTGTTTCGTTTCGATTTAATATTTTTTAGTTTCGTTTTAAATGGGTTTAACTTTATTCAGTTTTTTGTTTTGGTTTTACAATTTTTGTTTTTGGTTCGGTTTTAGTTTTTAGTTTCATATCGGTTTTTCTTTTAATTTTATTGGTATTTGGATTTATTAATGTTTTTGATTTTGGTTTTGTTTTAGTTTTTTTTTTAATTTAGTTTCGTTTCAATTTGTATTTATTTTGTTTGGTGTTTAATTTTAGTGTCTATTGAAAAATGAATGAACATGAAGGGTTCACAAATTAAGTGAAAATGCTCATATGAGTTTCAACTTTCAGGTGGGTTGAAATCATTAAAACTTTACATATATATATTTGGATCTTCACAACCGCTAGTAATGAATTCGCATTCGGTAGAAAGGACTTCAAAAGCTATGAACGTTGTATGTGTTACCATTCATTTTTCTTCTTAATCTTCAAGTGTGTGATTTCAATTTTCATTTATGAAAATGAGTCATTTTAGAAATCTTTCGATTTGCTTTGGCTCGGGTTAAAACAAATTATTTTAAAAGGGTATTAGTTTAGTTCTGGCCATGAGTCAATATAAAAATGTATTCGTTCGTGTTTCAACGGGTCTTTTTAAAATCGTATCGATTTGGTTCCGGTCATACCGGGTTAATTTTAGAAGATATCGATTGAATTTGGGTTAAAGTGGGTCATCCTCGAAATGTATCGATTTGACTCTGGTCAAAACATGTCATTTTAAAAAGGTTTCAATTTTGTTCTGGTTCTTAAATGCGTTTTAGATGTGCTTCGGTTTATTAGGGTGCAACACTTTTCACATCAAATGTAAAAACAATTTTCATAGTCAGTTAGTTACTATGTTTGTTGATTAATATATGAATGTTTGTGTTATCAACTGTGTTCTCGGTCTAGTAAGAAAAGAAACCTAATCATTTATGTTTTAAAGTTTTAAATTATGTGTAAAATTCTACTATGTAACGTCACTTTTTGTAAGTTTATGTATTTTAATACTTTGTTTGCGTATGAACATAAATTGCTATTAAAAATCATGTTGTTATCTCAAAAAAAATCTTAAAAAATAACTTGTCGTTTGAAATTATATATGTGTTTACTTAACGATTTCTATACTTCCACCCGTGTCGTGCACGGGTTAATAACCTAGTTTTTCAAATAGAACACTCAACAATTGACTTTACTAAGATATGTATTATTGTCAATTAGAGATGAGCAAATTTGGTACCGGTATCGATTGGTACCGGTACTGTATCGAAATCAGTACCGTCGGTACTGAATCCTGTACCAAAGTTTTGATTTTCGATATCGGTAAGGTACCGGTATTTCCTGAAATTTACCTTAAATGCCGGTACCAAACCGATACGAACCAAAAATTTCGGTACAAATACTAGTACCAAAAATTTGTGATTTTCAGGATCGGGATTTTCTGTACTGGTACCCGATCTTATCCCTGTTGTCAATTGTCAACATAAGGTTTCATTGCGTACTTTAGTTTATCTTCACAAGTGATAAGCTATCACGAGTCTAAATAGGTTACACTCACTTTGTAAAAAAAATTAAAACTTTTTTCACTAATTTGCTTTATTCTTTGATTATTTACTACTTTGCTAGATTATTTGATTTTTTATTATTAAAATATTATTATCTTTTATTAATCATAGCTTAAATAACGGTTAATTTGAGTTTAGATCGGTAAATTTGACTTTTATTAACCATATTTCTCAAAATATTCGGTTTTATCTACTTACTATGTGACGTAACATTGCGACCCATCTGAAATGGAATTTTCAACCCTATAATAAGGATTTCTTAGTTCCTCATTAGTTTAATAGTTTATGTATTGGATTCGTATTAGATTTTAGATTTTGCTCCAAACTTTAAATGGTTATCGGCGAATGCGATATTATGATGGACAAATATAACCTTTATGCCATGTAACTTATCAAATTATTAAGAATTAACTACGGATATTCTAGGTACACCGGCCATTTTATTAAAAAAAAACCCACAAATACGAGGCGTATTGGACTAGCGATGTATTGATGGGCTTTTTTTTTTAGAAAAACCCACTATTTTTTGTCTTATTCTTGTTTTTTTTTCTTTTTGTTTTTTTCCTTTTTTTGTTGTTTTTATATAATAATTTTTTAAAAACAAAGCGCTGTGTTTTCGATTTATTATTAATAAATTGTTGTTAGCAACTCGATTTCTAGGAGTTCGTTCAAAACAATAAATACAAAGATACACCAAAACATGTATTTTATATAAAACGAGTTCGTACAAAATAAAACAAAAGATAAAAATATATAAAAAAGGCCCATCGTCGTCGTCGTCAGGGGCCATAAACGCAGCATCATGAACATCGATGTGGTCATCGCCCCTGCGTCTGACGCATGATCCTTGACCGGCGTCGTCCACGTCTGACACCTAACGTACTCGCCTCGTGGTCAAAACTTGGGGGTGGTACCTCGTACCTAATACCACGCTGAGCGGCACCTAGGTAACTAACGACCCAGCTCATCTGGCAATGCATCTGTAGCATCCCCAGCTCCAAGCGCTGTAACCGGGCGTCATTGGCGGGATCCAAACGCACCTCGCGACATGTATGGGAAACGTGTTGCGGCGGTGGCTAATAATAAAACAATAAAAAAAACGTTTAATAAATAGACGAACTAAAAGTAACCGTAAAAAGATAATAATAAAGCGTACCTCATGTGCGTCCTGATCAACAGTCGCGTCCCCACCAGTATCCGCATCCGTGTCGGCCCCCGCATCAGCACCTTCGTCGATTGGCTGGTCAACAATCTGCACATCCGCTGCCGCGAGTGGAGGGGCCTAGACTAAATGTACTGGGCAATAAGGGGCTCGTGCCCCAACCCCAGCCATAAGATGGTCGTACGGGCCGAGTTCGGAAAACAAGCACGTCCCCCTTCCAGTTACTACATACCCGACACGTAAAACCAACTTTAAGAAGAAGAAATATCGAAAACCGAAAATCGTTTGTTGAAAATACTTGAAAATCTTTGCTTTAGGCATGAGCCTTGGACTTGTAAGACCCCGAAACCCGGGAATCCTATAGTTGGCCATCATATCCAAAAATTCATAAAAATTTAAAACCAAACACGTTCATCTTATTAAAATAAGTTCAGAGTAGTAAACAGCGGAATAATGAATATCAAAATTTCCAAAACCGGAAAATATGATTTTAAACCCAAAGCAATTCATTTGATTTAAAACCGGTTCAGAGTATAAAATCAGCGGAAAGTCATAAGTATCAAACAAGTTCCCAAAAACTGGGAAAATATGCCCAAAACCAAATTTAAATGCGTTTAATAATAAATGAAAATAAATAGTCTTTATTATTAATTTTCCCGACTAGCTATGCCTTCAACCGACCGGGTAGCCTCGAGCACGTCCAAGCGGTAAGGATCATCCTCTTAACCTGAAACCCACACTAACATACACACAAAGTCAGCTTGAGCTGAGTGAGTTCAAGTTTTAATAAACAACATTATATAAAACATTCCAAGAGTTTAAGTATAATACGGGATATGAGCAGTTAGGCCATAATAAACGATAAGTTGTCATATTTATATATCTACATAGTTATATCCCTAGGCATAACATTCAAGTAATAACATCAGGGTCTAGCAAACGTACAACCCAAACACGTAACATTCCATCCGAGTAATAACATCAGGGTCGAGCACACGTACAACCCAAACACGTAGCATTCCATCCACCGTATGCAAACACAAAGTAGGCATACGTAAACATCCTTAGTCGATAACGACTAATTAACATCGCCAATAATTGGCCATATAGTAACACGTGTATAAACATACGTATATATATTATTTCAAGATATACCATACTACAAGTAAGCCTATGGGCCATAAGGTATCACATGTGTAGTCATACTTATATATCATCACAAAATATACCATAGTACAAGTGAGTCTATGCAAAATCATTTAAGCAGTTTACTAAGTAAAAACAGTTCGGTGTGTATGCAAGCCCAAAACTTGAAAAGAGTGAAAAGGGGCATCATGAACTCACCTGACACGAGGCACAAACTCACCCACGAGCTAGAGAACCCCTAAGTACTCCCACAACTCACACGCCTGTCGGATTATACACAATAATTACTAACGATACCGAAAGGACTCGTTTATCCTACGAGGCGTTCTACTATGATTCAAGTTACCAAAATCCCCGACCTCACCAAGTTCAATTATAACAGCCCCCGAGGCTTTGTTTATACCAAAACGACCCTTAGACACTCCCGAAAATAAAGAATTCCCAAATTACCCCTGGAAGTACTAGGTGAGACTAATATGCGCGTTTAAGAGTTGTTTAGAAACTTAACATCCAACTCAGGCCCGTGTGGACCCATATTGATAAATTCACAGCCTACTAGCCCACACGACACTACACGAGTTGGATGGGTCGGTAACTCGCAAGCACAATGCACCAACTATACAATAAACACGAATACGCGTTGTACCAACCCGTTTGAGTAACCGACAACCAATTCAGCCCCAATGCTTATAAAATTATTTTTCTAACAGCCCCTACATCAAACCAAGGCCACCCACACTAAATTGGTTGTTAATTACTTCTACCCTCGCGTTAAACGCAACAATTCACTATTCTAGACAACCGAATGCTAACTTTCAATCTACAACTAGTTGACTAATCAAACGAACACCAATGCACATGATTTTAAATTATGTTATATTGGACATACCTAGGAAGATTATGGAGCAAAAACCTTAGTCAAAATAGCCCCGGAACTGCTCAATTGGACAGCCACCCGGTAAGCCTAAAGCAAGCGATTTAACGATCAATACGCGAGATATAAAGGTGGTTTAAGGTGTAAAAGACTAGCATGGGTGTAGGACCAACCTTTAATTGAAGTTTCACGCTTGGAATTGGCTGCAAAAAAAGAAAAAAAATGAAAAGAGGAGCCCTAGCTGCTGCTGCAACCTGCGATCGGGTTTAAGGGGGGGGGGGGGTGTTAGGGTTTGTGTTATAAAACTAAATCTTACACTCTAGTCCCTTGAAGTTGGAAATTGTGATAACTTGGGTGAAAGGTTAGGAATTAATAAACGAGAATGATCAGGAGGTCCCTGAAGATGTCAGAACAAGTCCCAGTTGAAAATACAAATTTACAAGGCATACGCCCTTTTTAACGAAAATTTACGGACGTTACAAGTCTAACCTCCTAAAAAATGGGATTCGTCCCCGAATCCCGCTTCACAGGAACAAGCGCGGATTGAGACAACTCAAAACATCATATTATACATAGAACTGGTATAAATAGCACCTCTACTGATGATATTGTACTACCTCCTAGCCAAACAATTACACACGAAAGCTTTCGAGAGGGAGATAAATAGACAACACCATTTTAACGAATAAAACGATTACAAGGGGTTACCAGAAATGGTGTCTGCATCCTCCTTTGCCTCATTCGTAGAGATATTGATGGCACTCGCCTTAACTCTTGACTTGTCTCCCGACCTAACTCTAGAAGAATTTCCTCGCTCAGAACCCCCAGCCTTAAACTCAATACACTGAGATGCTAAATGACCAGACCCCTCACATCAGTAACATGTTAACGACAGACACTCGTAGTGGGGGTGTCCAGACTCCTCGCAATGAAAACAAGGGATAGTCCCAAGCCTACACTCCCCCCTATGCGGTTTCCCACACTTCTTGCATCTATCGCTATACTCACTACTCCTATGATCCGACGTTTCCGTTCTCGCTTTCTTCCCAGCCGACATAGAATCATTACCCCATAACTTTTGCCATTGGAGTTAGAATTTGGGTTCCAACCCCTTTTAGGTTCAATTGGGCACACCATTTCTCTCTGATCATACAATGTACCAGCCAGGGTAACCATCGAATGGAAAGAGCTCATGCTGATGGTCACCACACCCATACGAATATCTGTCGGATGACCCTTCACGTACTTTTGATTCTTTTGCTTTCAGGAGTAACCAGATCGGGACATAAACGAGCCATTTGGTTGAATTTTGTAGTATACTCTCGATGTGACATATCACCCGCTTCTAAAGCTAAGAAGTCCTGCTCAATCTTATCCAACTCATGCGGACGGTAAAAATGATCAATAACCAACTGCTTCAACTCCTCCCACGTCATTCTACCAATAGACCGTTCACCCATCGCCTGTACCAGATTATCCCACCAACACAAAGCCTCCGAGCGAAACGAGGCAGTAGCGAAAGTAACCATATCCTTCCCTTTACACTTGCTGACTCTCAATACCGCTTCCATTTCTCTCACCCACTGATGTGCTGCCGACGCTTCCATAGTACCATCGAATGTGGGAGGGTCACACTTCTTGAACTCCCCATACGAACAACCCCGAGCAGTAGCACGGATCGCACGAGCCTCTTCTTCATCCTCACTCGGCACAAACACCTCGGCTTCATCTCCTGTCTTCTTATCCCTTCTCCCCTTCTCCGAACTCTTACCAACAATCGTCTCCTTTGCAGCCCTAACAGCCTCAGCAACAATCTCGGGAATGACGCTGTGAAGAACTTGATACACCTCATCCGCGATGGTCGTGCGCATGGCAGGATTTAACGTAGAGAAAACAAATTTTAAAGGACTATTTTTTCAAAATTTTTAAATTTTTTTTTTATTTTTTTATTTTTTTTTTCAAAAATTTTCCTACAACTAAGTAAAATAAACCCCATCCCCACACTTAGAACAAAATCGTCCTCAATGAGAACAAGGAAAAGACATAAAATAAAATAAAAATTAAAACAAATATAAAAAAAAATTAATATACAAGGATAAAACAAAGAACGGGTTACTCCCCTGGTTTGTGTGCAGAATATTCAAGAGCTGAGTAGCAAACAAGCGACCGTATAGCATTTCATTCGCGGCCGCAACCTTGGGAGAACCTGTTCCAAGACGCCATCGAAGCTACCATGCGCATAATATAACCTGCAAAACTCAAACTCGCTCGCATGTGGCGGCGTACAACACGGAAAACAAAAACATAAAGAAATAAACATATTTTTGTGTTTTTGGTTTTTATAATTTTTTATTTTTATTTTTATTATTTATTTATTTTTATTTTTTTCAATAATGGAACACCCCTTAAATCGACCGACTCGAATGGAGATTGAGTACGAGCGGTTTCATCTTGGAACATCCTGAAATAGACAAAACAAATAAAACAGATAGCACAAACATATAACAAAAATACAAACTCTACAACTCGGGCAGTCTCCCGAGTGGTGAATCCACACGTCTATGTCTCGGAGAGCGAGTCAGGGTAGAATACCTCGACCATCTGATCAGTCACCGGCCCACCAATGTAGTGCTTCAGTCTATGACCGTTCACCTTGAACTTCCCGCCTTTATTTTCTATCTCAATCGTGCCATACGGGAAAACCTCAGTGACCGTGAACGGTCCTGACCATCGGGATCTCAACTTTCCCGGGAATAAACTCATCCGGGAATTATACAATAAGACCAAATCTCCACACTTGAACTGCTTGTTACCCTTCAACTTTCTATCGTGCAGTTCCTTCGTCTGCTCCTTATACCTGAACGACTGGGCGTAGGCATGATCTCTCAGCTCCTCTAACTCGTGCAACTGGTGGAACCGAGTGGCCTCCGCGGCGGACATATCAAGATTGACCCTCTGTTGGGCCCACGACGCACGGTGCTCTAACTCAACAGGCAGGTGGCAGGCCTTCCCATAAATCATCCGAAACGGTGTGGAACCGGTCGAAGTTTTATAGGCTGTACGGAAGGCCCACAACACATCATCCAACTTGTCGGACCAATCCCGACGATTCGAACCAACTGTTTTCTCAAGAATACGTTTGATCCCCCGATTACTCACTTCCACCTGCCCACTAGTCTGTGGGTGGTAGGCAGTCGCAAGCCGATGGGTGACCCCATAGCGTCGCAACACCTTCTCCATCTGCACATTACAGAAGTGAGTTCCTCTATCACTGATCAACGCATTCGGGACACCAAAACGAGCAAAAAGGCTCTTGAGAAAACGGAGTACAACTCGGGCATCATTCGTGGGTAAGGCCTTGGCCTCAACCCACTTCGAGACATAATTAACCGCCACGAGTATGTACTTATTTCCACGCGAAGATGGAAACGGTCCCATGAAATCAATGCCCCAAACATCGAAAACCTCACAAACCTGAATAGCATTCTGGGGCATTTCATTTCGCGAAGAAATGTTGCCGACCCGCTGGCAACGATCACAACTCCTCACAACACGTACGCATCTTTAAAAATCGAAGGCCAATAAAATCCACAATCAAAAACCTTCTTCGTTGTCAAACTCGCACCGTGGTGACCTCCTGTCGGTCCAACATGGCAATGGCCTAGAATCTGCCATCCCTCCTTAACGTCAACACACCTCCTGATCAACTGGTCAGCACCTATACGAAAGAGATACGGGTCGTCCCACAGGTAAAACTTAACGTCAGCAAAGAATTTCTTCTTTTGCTGGTAAGACATCTTCGGGTAGTACCCGTCCGCAAGATAGTTCGCGAAGTCGGCGAACCATGGAAAACCCTCATCCTGAGCCGAAACAAATATGAGACTCTCTGTCGGAAAGTTGTCATTAATCCTAACCCCCGGCTCTCCTAACTCAGCTCCCTCAAGACGCGAAAGATGATCGGCCGCCACATTCTCGGCCCCCTTTTTATCACGGATTTCAATGTCGAACTCTTGAAGCAACAGGATCCATCGGATAAGGCGTGGCTTAGCATCCTGTTTGCTAAAGAGATAACGAATGGCAGAATGATCCGTGTACATAATCGTCTTGGACAGAACAAGGTAGGACCTGAATTTATCGAATGCAAACACCACCGCTAAAAGCTCTTTCTCGGTGGTGGTGTAACTCTTCTGTGCACCATTCAAGGTCCGGCTAGCATAGTAAATCGGATGGAAGTGTTTATCCTTCCGCTGTCCAAGAACCGCTCCGACTGCGAAGTCGCTCGCATCACACATCAACTCAAAGGGAAGTGACCAGTCGGGAGCAATCATGATTGGGGCGTTAATGAGTTTGTCTTTCAGAAGATCAAACGCCTCGATACACTGCTCAGAAAACACAAATGGGGCATCCTTTTCCAGAAGTTTGGTCATGGGTCTCCCGATCTTAGAAAAAATCTTTAATGAACCAGCGATAGAACCTAGCGTGACCCAGAAAACTCCGGATGGATCTCACAGAAGTGGGCGGGGGAAGATTAGAAATGGTCTCGACCTTCGCTCGGTCGACCTCTATCCCCGCACTTGAAATACGATGCCCCAAAACGATTCCCTCGCGTACTATGAAGTGACACTTCTCCTAGTTAAGGACTAGGTTGGTGTCAATGCATCGGGCCAACATCCTCTCAAGGTTGGAGAGACAATGATCAAAAGAGCTCCCAAACACAGAAAAATCATCCATGAACACCTCCATGGAGTCCTCGATCATGTCATGAAATATAGCCACCATGCACATCTAAAATGTGGCTGGAGCGTTACACAGTCCGAACGGCATACGTCTATAGGCAAAAGTGCCGTTTGGGTAGGTAAACGTGGTTTTCTCCTGGTCATCGGGAGCAATCAGAATCTGAAAGTACCCGGAGAAACCATCCAAGAAGCAGTTATACTGCTGACCCGCCAAATGCTCCAACATCTTATCGATGAAAGGTAAAAGAAAGTGGTCTTTCCTCGTGGCATCATTCAGTCTGCGGTAATCGATGCAGACTCTCCAACCGGTCACAGTCCTAGTGGGAATGAACTCGTTCCTTTCATTGGTGACGACAGTCATGCCACCCTTTTTAGGAACCACTTGGACTGGACTAACCCACGAACTATCAGAAAAGGGGAAAATGATCCCCGCATCAAGGAGTTTGATAATCTCCTTCTTCACGACCTCCTGCATTTTTGGATTAAGCCGCCGCTGCGGCTGAACGACAGTCCTAAAATATCCTCCATGAGGATTTTATGAGTGCAGAACAAAGGGTTGATACCCTTAATGTCGATAATCTTACATGCAATGGCCCCCTTTGTGCTCTTGAAGCACCGTCAACAAACTCTCTCTCTCAACCTTCATTAAATTAGATGCAATAATAACCGGCAACTTCCTCTCCTTGTCCAAAAATGCGTACTCCAAATGGGCAGGCAAATCCTTTAGCTCTAAGGAAGGAGGGGGACTCTCAACGAAAGGTCGGTCCATCGGATTGTCTCGTACGATCCTAGTAGACACTTCAGACTCAGGGGTATGTAACTCGGTGTCATCCTTCGTTGACTGATCGGTCATGGCAAGCATCTCAATCTCCGGAATGTCCCTATCGAGAATCTGATTTTCGGAGGCAGATCCTCCACAGATCTCGCTGAAAAACTCCCCAACATGCTCCACGATGGTATCGATAAAGTACAGGGAGTCATCAGCAGACTTGGGGTGTTTAAGTGACTGTCGAACGTCGAATGTGACGTTCTCATCCCCAACTCTCAATATCAGCTTACCCTCGCAGACGTCGATTAACGCCTGTGCAGTGGCAAGGAATGGTCGGCCAAGAATAAGCGGTACACTATCATCGTCGTTCATGTCCAGAATGACAAAGTCCACCGGGAAGATGAACATGTCGAAACGAACAAGCATGTTCTCGACCACCCCTCGTGGGTATTTAACAGAACGATCAGCAAGCTGGATACTCATCCTGCTAGGCCTCGGTTCGCCTAAGCCCGGCTTGCGATATACGGAATACGGCATGAGATTAATACTGGCACCAAGATCAGCCAGCGCATGAATAACCGTATCATCACTCAAGATGTAGGGAATTGTGAAACTCCCTGGATCGGCCATCTTTTCTGGTAACTTCCTCTGTAGGATAGCAGAACAGCTAGCACTCAATGGGATGGAAGCGACCTCAGCAAGCTTCTCCTTATTCGAAAGAATATCCTTGAGGAACTTCGCGTGTTTAGGCGTCTGAGTCAGTGCCTCAAGGAATGGAATGTTAAGGTGAAACTGCATCAAAAGGTCAAGAAATTTAGAATTCTGCTCCTCATCTCTGTCTTTGTGGAGTCTCCTGGGGTATGGTACTCTGGGTTTGTAGACTCTCGGTGGCTCGCTCGGTAGTTGCTGTCTTTCGGCCTGTGCTGAACTCCCTGGGCTGCTCCTCTGATGCACCTGGGCCGGCGGAGACTCCATCACAATCTCCTCATCCACCTACTCCTCTCTATCATCAACTGCAGGCTCCTCGACAACTCTCACTCTCGACCTCTCCTGAATCACGGGCTCATCTCGTGCCCCTGCACCGCTCCTCGTCGTCACAGCTTTTGTGAATCCCTTCGGGTGCTGCTCGGTGTTACTCTGTAACGTACCATGCGGCCTCTCGTTCAACCGACTCGCTATCTCTCCCATCTGCAGCTCGAGACTCTGAAGTGACGCTCCCTGATTCCTCATGAACTGCTCTTGCTCGCGAAACTTCTCCTGGGTCTCCTTACGTCAGGAATCCTCTCGTGTCATAAGCTGTGACAACATCTGCGTCTGCTGCGCCATCATCTCCTCCAAAGTTGGCTTCCTCTCCCCACTGCTCACTCCCTCACCGGCATCCTGGAATAAACTCTGACGTTGCTGAAAACCGGACTGATTACCGCCCCTCCAGTTGGAATTCTGGTTGCCTCTCCATCCCGAATTGTAAGAATTGAAAGAATTAGGATTTCGGTTTGGATTTCCTATAAAGTCTACGGCCACCTCTGTAAGGCCCCGAACCCGGTAGCCTTACTTTAGCGTCGGATTTACTCATAAACACAGTTCTTGCAATCAGAGTTAATTAAAACTTTCGCGGAAACGTTTACTTGAAGCATTCGTTACAAAACATTCAATCTCTTCTCTGATACTATAAAACAAGTCATTATATTTAAAACATCTTTTCTTCCATCTTAAGATGCCAGCCGTTCAATCCATGCCATGTGCCATCCTCATGCTAGTTCTTTGGTCTGATCACCTGCGTGCATACTAAAAGTCAGCTACGCTGAGTGAGTTCTAGTTAATCAAGCAACTTATCATACAACCACTACATGCATCATATACGTATCCGCAGACACGTAGTCCACTATCTAACCTGTTTACCTTACCACTTAGCCTCTTATTTACACCTACCACCTTGCCACTTTGCCACTTTAATAACGTATAACGTTATGCCATTTTACCACTTTAATAACGTAAAACGTTATGCCACTTTGCCACTTTAATAACGAAGGCACGTATAGGCTTACCCTACCACGTACTATCGTTATGCCACTAACACTCTTACTAGACTCTTGCCACTTCTAACACGCTCTACCTCTACTTGTCTACAACACGCTTCATATCATTTACATAATAAGCAAGTCACATCAACAATCATTCACACATAATAACGATGGCACGTACAGGCTTTCCCTATCACGCGCTCACGTTATGCCACTAACACCCTTACTAGACTCTTGCCACTTCTAACACACTCTACCTCTACCTGCCTATATCACACTTCATATCAGTTCAGTATTTACGTAATAAACAAGTCACATCATAACATTCATACACACTATCAACCACTTGGAATTTACTATCCTTGGCGATACGTGCAATATCCGAAGATCGTTCACGTACCGACAAGCATTATAAAATATATACCTCGTATAACATCTATAGCATACACTTACCACTTAAGGTAAGTGTATTCACACTTCACATCGAGTATGCACACAGCCCCGAAAACATAACAAGGAAATGGGGCTAGAAACTCACCCGAACTCTGCTTCTTCCTCCGATAGTTGTAAATCCCTTCTTTAACTGAGCTCGGCTGACTGTATAAGTTACACGTATCAATACTCGCCTGATTTTAATCTGGTGGCCTAGTATTAGATTACTTTTACTTATCGTTTTAATTTATTTTCTAATAGAACTTGACTCTAGGCGAAGTTAAACCTTAGGCGAACTTAGCTTTAGGCGAAGTTGTCATCAGGCGAACTTAGCTTTTAGGCGAAGTTGTCATCAGGCGAACTTAGCTTTGCAGGCGAAGTTCATCAGGCGAACATAGCTTGCAGGCGAAGTTGTCGGCTGCAGCTACTGTTCGTCCTTAATCATCTTCGTTTCTTAACCAAATAACTCGATTTAGGTATCCACGGAATCGTCTAACCAGCGCCTACAAACCCCAACCATCAAATCGGCCTAACATCGATGTTTAAGGGGTGCGATTTAGGCATATAGGTTACGGGTTCTTTTAGGTTAACAATTAACCTATCAAATGCTAATCAATTCCAGTAATATTTGTTGTTTTAGGTTCGTTTATAACAAACTAACACAGATCTATGATTTCCCAAATCAAACCGAACCTATACGAACGATTTCTAATTATAAACGTACCTTGAACGAGTCGAACTACGAACCCGGTTAAGCCTTGATGTTGTTTTGGTCCGTCACGACGTTCCAGCACCAACAAGCTCGGGTTTTCGCCTTCGGATCTTGGTTTGGGTTATAAGATGGTGTTGTGTGTGTTTTGGTGGTGTATGGAATATATGAGAATGAGGATTAAATGGTGATTAATGGTATTTTATATTTAGGGATCATGGGCTTAAGCCCATGGACTCTCCTTCCTTCTTTCATAACCCAAGTCCATAACCCATATCCATTACCCACTAGCCCGACCCATACCAACTCCTACTCTATTTATTTATTTCCCGATAACCCGAGTAAACTTTCCCTCTACTATTAAGTAATACAATTAATATTATTTTGGAAATTTCGGGATGTTACAACCTCTTGCGAATTGACTGGGCACTGAATGGTATCATGCCCTCATCTGCATATCTCGCACAACTTGCTCTTCGTCTGCAAGTCATTCACAATCTGCGCTAATGCCTCTACCTGTGCCGTGAGTGCGGTGGTCGTGTCCACCGAATGCATGCCGCGTGATATGGACTCGACAGTCTGACCACCCTTGGCGGGTGGTCACTGGTATCCACTCATAGCTAACCCGTTAAACAAAGCGATCCACTCATCCGGGTGCTTCGTCGTCAACAAATTTCCTCTCGCCGCCGTGTCAAGCATATTCTGTGTCACGTATATCACTCCATTGTAAAACTTTTCGACAACCGCCCAATCTTGCAAACTGTGGTTCGGGCACAACGCTAGAAGATTTTTAAAACGCTCCCATGCCTTGTAGAAACTCTCGGTGTCCTCTATCTGAAAAGAATGAATCTGATTATGTAGACGAGCGGCCTGAGCCAGAGGATCGTATTTCTCAAGAAATTGGGTCTGCATGGCAGCCCAAGTAGCTATGGAGCCCTGTGGGTGGGACTCAAGCCACAGACTCGCTTTATTGATGAGCGAAAATGGAAAAACGCGGAGTTTCACAGCGTCTTCGGATACGCCGGCAAGATGGAAGGTGTCGCAGATACGCGCGATGCGAGTGAGATGATGATGTGGGTTTTCGTGAAGTAACCCGTGGAATTGAGTAGAATAAGAAATGGTGCTCAGAATATTCGAAGGAATATGCCAGTTCGCGTTAACTCCAATGGCGGGTGGTGCGATGCTGGATTTCGCGCCAGCATTGGCCGATCGGGCCCGATCTGCAACTGTCCTCCTCGGTGGTGGATTGTCGCCCATGATCCTATCCCTATCGTCGGAGTCAACGGATGAAGAAGTAGATGATGGTGAAACGGTGCGACGTCTCTCTTGGGAAATGCTTCCGTGTCGGGTGGTCCACGAGATCGAGTCTGTCGCATACAACTATACAAATCAATAAAATTAGCCAAATTATCCTAACAAATAAATAAAACAAAAATAATTACAAGTAGCACACAAGGTAAGTCCTAACTCGAGTCGCTCTCAAAACGCCTAAAACCGTGTCCCCGGCAACGGCGCCAAAAAATTGATGTGCGTCGGATAACCCTATAAAAATGACCCTCACAACTAAGCTTTAAATATAAAACGAAAATCCTAAACCACACACAACCGGCAAGTGTACCGATCGCAAGTAGTATAGACCTAGGAAGTCCGAGTATCGAACACGTGGACACGTAAGAACGCTAATGATTACAAACCCTAGACAAAACCTACCAAAGAATAATATTTAATTGATTTTTGAATTCTTTTAACTTAACTGAACTAACTAGACTGACTGACAAAAGTTACCTAAAATAGAAAACTTAATAGGGAACTAACTGTGTTAACTTCGGATGGAGAAAAACGTCTACCTAGGTTTGAATCAAACTGTAGGCCTAACAAGCTAATGGATTTAATGATATCTAGACACCGGTTCCTAAAGATGACACGACTAAGGATTGCTTGGGCTCACTGGATCACCTCTCGGTCTCACTCAATAAACCTAAACTACTTAAAATCGCCTAAAACAACCAAACCGGGAAACAATTGCTAACGTGTTCTAATGTTGACTTACCTCTCGGTCTCACCAACACTCGACCCTAATGGCAATGAATACTACACAACCAAGGATAGAGGAACAATTCAACTTAAACCAAAATAGATCAACTAATCGCTCAAAACACCTAAACCTGACAAGAAACGAACTCGCTCTCGCGCAATCCTTATTCTAGCATGCAAAGGTAATGAGACGAACCTAACTTCTTATCACCTCTCAGTCTCTAAGAAGGTGCCTAACCGCTTTACTTTAACCTCAAATTCACGCAACAAAACCCTACGGTTGTACCTACCGCAAACAAACCCTAAACACAAAGTCTAGAATCAAACAATGCACCGATCAATCAACACACGGGGTTTATATAATGAATCACCAAAATTTCCAGCCCTTAAACACAACCTATTTCATGTCTAAATCATACTTTACAACAACAATTAACATCTATCAATCAAACAATCCAACAAGCTCATCAAACACTAACAATTATCATCATTCCTAGGTAAAACTAACAAGTTTTGCCGAAAAACATAATTGGACAGCAGCTAGCATTCAATAAAAACGTCATATAACTCATATCAATCATCTCAAAATTCATTCAACAATCAATAACAATCATAAACACTTCAATCTTTAACACAATTGCAAAACTATGTAATCAATTGAACAAGAAATAAAGATGATGAACAATGTGAAAGATGAAAGGATATGGATGATTATGAGCTGCTCCCGGATGACGTAAACTGCTGGAGAATGATCCCGAGCCTTGATTCTTTTGTCTTCTTCCTTCCCTAGCCGTCAAACCTTCCAACCCTAGCTGCCACAAAAGCTTTTTCTTTTCTTCATCCTGCCCCTGCTTGCGATCGGAACCTGGCTGAATGCTAGGGTTTTTATTTTTTTTATAATATAATATAATGTAAGACTTGGGCCTCTATAATGCATATGGACCGGGCTTTGAGCTTGGTCTTGAAATTGTATGCGTAAAAGTCCATTAAGCTCCTCGAAAAGCTCGGTTTCTTTCTTTGTTTCACCCAAAACCTACAAGATAATAAAAACTATGTAAAACCTATATAAAACAAGTTAAAATACATAAAATATAATATAATAACGTGGATAAAAGATGCGGAAAATACGTGTGTTTTACAACACATCAGGCGGCAGCCCCTAGCAGGGTCCAAGGGGCAGAGCCCCTGGCTGGGGTTGAGCTGTCAGGTCAGCTCAGAAAAATTTTGTTTTCATTAATAGGTCCTATATCAAAAACGCACCAGAAAATGAATCGCATGGAATTTCGCATGGGAAGTTTCGCTTCGCATGGGCCATCTCGCTTCGCATGGGCCATTTCGCTTCGCATGGGCCGTTTCGCTTCGCATGGTTATCTCGCTTCGCATGGTTATTTCGCTTCGCATGGGCCATTTCGCTTCGCATGGTTATTTCGCTTCGCATGGGCCATTTCGCTTCGCATGGTTATTTCGCTTCGCATGGCGTGCGATGCAAAATTCTTGGATTTCGCATGGCAAGCGATGCAAAGCCCTTTTTCATGCAATTAAGACTTGATTACCTTATTTTGTCATTTTAAAGCCATTTTACTCCTAGACTATTCCCTGGAACTCAATTTTTACCCTTTTTATGGGTTTTGGGTCGTACCAACTTTGTATACCCATGTTTTCAAGGTCCGGATATTACCTTTTTGTCCTATAACACCCCCGTGAGGTTATTACTCACCAAGTTTATGTTTTTATTATGTTATACAACCCGATCTATCGTTCTAACAGTTTGCATATCAAAATCAACCACAAAACCCAACCTTGTTGGCCAAAACTCACCTTTTTGGTCCCGGGTTCGGATCTGAACAGATCCAAGGATCTTGGTGGTGTTTCTTGTTGTTTTATGGTGTTTACACCCAAGACTCGTTCTTCCTTGGGCACGGATTTGGATCCGGAATGTAGAGAGAAAGTGTGTGTGTTCTTGAGTGTGTGTGTTGTGAAAGGAAGAAAAATGGTGAAAGGGTGGAGGGGTTGGGTTTATATAGGGGGCTATGGGCCTCACAACCCACTCACAATTCTAAATCCAATTTTTTTACCCAAACATTTACACACAAAATCAAATTAATGACACACACATAATAATAAATTTTCTTTTATTTACTAATCTCAAAATACGGATGTTACAGATATGAGCAGTTAGGCCATAATAAACGATAAGTAGTCATACTTATATATCTATATAGTTATATCCCTTGGCATAACATTCAAGTAATAACATCAGGGTCGAGAAAATGTCCAACCCAAACACGTAACATTCCATCCGAGTAATAACATCAGGGTCGAGCACACGTACAACCCAAACACGTAGCATTCCATCCACCGTATGCAAACACAAAGTAGGCATACGTAAACATCCTTAGTCGATAACGACTAATTAACATCGCCAATAATTGGCCATATAGTAACACGTGTATAAACATACGTATATATATTATTTCAAGATATACCATACTACAAGTAAGCCTATGGGCCATAAGGTATCACATGTGTAGTCATACTTATATATCATCACAAAATATACCATAGTACAAGTGAGTCTATGCAAAATCATTTAAGCGGTTTATTAAGTAAAAACAGTTCGATGTGTATGCTAGCCCAAAACATGAAAAGAGTGAAAAGGGGCATCATGAACTCACCTGAAATGAGGCCCAAACTCACCACGAGCTAGAGAATCCCTAAGTACTCCCACAACTCACACGCCTGTCGGATTATACACAATAATTACTAACGATACCGAAAGGACTCGTTTATCCTACGAGGCGTTCTACTATGATTCGAGTTACCTAAATCCCCGACCTCACCAAGTTCAATTATAACAGCCCCCGAGGCTTTTTTTATACCAAAACGACCCTTAGACACTCCCGAGAATAAAGGATTCCCAAATTACCCATGGAAGTACTAGGTGAGACTAATATGCGCGTTTAAGAGTTGTTTAGGCACTTAACATCCAACTCAGCCCCGTGTGGACCCAAATTGATAAATTCACAGCCTACTAGCCCACACGACACTACACTAGTTGGATGGGTCGGTAACTCGCAAGCACAATGCACCAACTATACAATAAACACGAATAAGCGTTGTACTAACCCGTTTGAGTAACCGACAACCAATTCAGCCTCAATGCTTATAAAATTATATTTACAACAACCCGTAAATCAAACCAAGGCCACTTGAACTGAATTGGTCGTTAATTACTTCAACCCTCGCGTTAAACGCAACAATTCACTATTCTAGACAACCGAATACTAACTTTCAATCTACAACTAGTTGACCAATCAAACAAACACTAATGCACATGATTTTAAATTAAGTTATATTGGACATACCTAGGAAGATTATGGAGCAAAAACCTTAGTCAAAACAGCCACGGAACTGCTCAATTGGACAGCCACCCGGTAAGCCTAAAGCAAGCGGTTTAACGATCAATACGCGAGATATAAAGGTGGTTTAAGGTGTAAAAGACTAGCATGGGTGTAGGACCAACCTTTAATTAAAGTTTCACGCTTGGAATTGGTTGCAAAAAAAAAAGAAAAAAAGAAAAGAGGAGTCCTAGCTACTGCTGCTTCCTGCGATCGGGATTAAGGGGGGGGGGTGGTTAGGGTTTGTGTTATAAAACTAAATCTTACACTCTAGTCCCTTGAAGTTGGAAATTATGATAACTTGGGTGAAAGGTTAGGAAATTAATAAACGAGAATGATCAGGAGGTCCCTGAAGATGTTAGAACAAGTCCCGGTTGAAAATACAAATTTACAAGGCATACGCCCTTTTTACGAAAATTTACGGACGTTACACACACTCAACACCACTAATTTATTCCCACGACCTGTTACACAACCATTTACCCCAACCGTATGCTTTACCATATGCTCGTGCTTCAAGCCTGCTACCATTGTAGTGACCTAAGCACACCCGTATTACTCAGAAAGGCCTAACTTGTTTTCCGCGATACAATACCTTACGCCACATCCCTAGCCACTTAAAGGTTTATTTCTTTTCGGCGTCAACGCTTAATATTTTCAAACTCATCAACCATACCTAAATTTTAAATAAATTAAATTTTCATGCATACTTTTCCACATTTATTTCTTTTATAAACACCCTTTTACTTAAAGTTCCAAACCTCGATTATTTTAAAAAAGTCACTTAATAAATATATATATTCATATATTCACAAAATATTTTGTTATACAAAGTATATTTAAGTTAATTTTCTTCAAAAGAAACTTCATTCCAATCAAATGGGTTATTAACAATATTATTATTATTAACATTATTATTATTATTATTGATATTATTACTACTACTACCATTATTATTCTTATAATATTTTTCGTAGGTTAAATGAAATCTTCAAATAAAGTAAAATATTTTACTTCAAGCAAGCCCTAAGCTCGTGAGGCTATTACATTATTACTATAACATTTCTATCAAAACGAGTCATTTTATCTCACGACCTCTATTTTTCTAAGACGCCGCCTAACAATAACCCTGTTACATTAAAAAAAAGGCGCAAGCTTTAGTGCTAGATAAGGATTTTTTTTATCATGAAAATTATTATTATTATTATAATTTTTCATTGAGTTATAAAAGCATTACGTTTTGCAAACGACTTTCACAAACTTAAATGAATATCAAAAATCATTTTTTTTCTTCTTGTCAACGCCAATAAGTTTCGGTTAAGAAAACATGGCACCGCCCCCATAATAACTTTCATACCACAATCCATCTTCGAGAAGACAAGCTTTGCAAGCTATATTTTGTTTTTCTTTCTTTCTTCTTCATGTATGTGTGTGTGTGTATAATTCTGTTTGGACATAATCGAAATAATTTTATGTATCGAATTCTTTCGAAGGTCGTTTACGAAGTTTATATTGAGTTTGGTTATTCGTTGATTAGTGAGCTATTTTCATACATCATTCTTGTTGCATTATTGAATCGATTTATTTTTGTTAACTCAATTCCACGGTCTATAACTGATTTCTCATAAACATAATCATTTAGCAGAATTGGGACCATCTGCATGTTGAGTTTATTATTTTTACACAAATTTTTTTGGTTATTTTGTTTGGTTCTATTTCCGCTCAATGTTTTATTCGAATTATTTTGTTATTCTTGATCTAAATGTTTTATTAATTTGAAACTAATGTCTTGCTTTGATCTCAAAGTTTTAATTATTTTATTCTTGATCTCAATGTTTTAACTATTTGAGACTAATGTTTTACTTTAATCTCGAAGCTTCAATTATTGACTTTGTTATTCTTAATCTCAGTGTGCCTTTATTCACATTGATATTTTATTTGAAATTTTCATTTGTTTAACGTGTCATTATTGACTCCAAGAACTTAATCTATTTTGATATTAAAGTTTCGTTTATCTATTTTATTCTCAAACCTAATGCTTTATCGACTTACGTGTTTATATTTTGTTAGCTCAATGCTGCATTTAATTACCCTGGTATTCTCGACTCCAATGTTTTGTTTAATTACAATGATGTTCATGACCTTAATATTTTCATTCATTATTCCTATTATTTTAAGAATCTCGCTTATTCATTTAAACTTCAGTAACGTCGTTTATTTTGTTAAACTTCAACGGTTTCACTTTGCCTAATATTTTCGCTCATCCTTAACCTCAAGGACTTGTTTATCTACTTTTGTTATTTTTGTCCTTATAGTTATTGATCTTGATTTAAAAGTTTCATATAAGAATTTATTTTATCTTAAAACCCACACAATGGGACGGATTATGTGGACCATCCGACGATAAAAGTAATTACGGGTGTCGACACGTAATTATCCAAGTCCTCACATGGAAGACATAATAAGTACGACCGTGTGCAATAACTTGAAACCTGGAATAATTTGGAAAGATGGGACAAATGCAGTATGATAAGGTCATGGTGAATACACAGCTGGTACATCCTATATGTAAGTGTCCTTGTCATATTTCCCATTTGTGGCGTATTTCGGGCCATTCGAAGATCTATGTTATTGTTATCATTTAATTAGGTATATATGTAATTGTTAAAACTATTAATAACTCCATGTACTACTTGTTTTCTTTTAAAATTTTATTTTTATTTTAATTTCGGAACGAAATTTCTAAAAGTTGTGAATCTTGTAACATTCGTTACTTTTCAAACCCGAAAACCCCCATTTCGGATTTTCAGTTTTGTTTATAATACACTCACACACACGCATATCTTAAGTTTCATTTCATGTATTTATGTGACAATCGTTAATTGATATTTGAATTTGTATATGTATTCGTTAAACAGACCCATATTTCCGTTTCGACGTGTTCTTGTTCAACGTTAATCAATAATATAATGTTCACGAGTAATTACGTTTATCATTCGTTCTTTTACTATTCGTTTTGATTAATTAACGAAACTCTGAGAATTTAAAGTTTCTGTTTAAACAAATTCCAAACTATGCGGGTGTAATACGAAAAATATTTAATTAATATAACTTCTTTTTCAACTTAACATATTCCAAAAATTAAGGGTTAGTTTTGTAACTAAACATCAAATTTCATTTTTAAAGCAACTCGAAACGTGAGGGACTGATTGGGTAAATAGGTTTAAAATATAACATTAAATGATACCATCCCCCCCGGTCCCCTCCTCGCATTTTTCCGGCCACCGGAATCCGGCAAAGCCATGTTTCCGGCAAGGTCCCAAAACTCGTTAAAACGCACCATTTTATCAATTAAAAGCCATAAACCACATAGACCATAATGGAAAACATATAATCAACGATAATAACTCGTTATAATGTCTTTGAATGTGCGAATTGAACCACAACCCGTCGGGCTTTTTGCAAAATTACATTAACGAGCTTTAATCATCACACGTTCTAATTGATAGTATAAATAAATTCCTAACATTAATCTAAACTCGTCCCAATCATCCTTTTCACCTAAAAACTCTCTATAATGCTTAATTAATCCGTCAAAGTTCATCTCCAACCAAATATGGTTCACCATCATTCTGTCAATATCACGGTAATTGTTATATGCTTTTGAATAGTTTTTAGCCGATTAACAAAACCCCTAAATTAAATTGGACAAACATGAATGAGATTAAGGGAATTCAATCTAGGGTTTTGGATAATGAAGATGAAAATGTGTTCTTATATATATATATATATATAAGTAATTTTGTTTCTATTCTATAAACAACTAGCAGGTTAGACCAGTTGGTTAACACTCATGAGTTTGATACCATAGACACGGGTTCGAACCCAGGTCAGTGCAATTATTTTCTGTTACTTCTTTTATACCATTTCTTATATATTAAAAATCAAATAAATTATTTCAAAATCAAGTAAATAATTTTAAAATCATAATAAATCAAATAAAATTATTTATAAACCAAATAAAAATTTTATAAATTATAATTTATCATTTTTCATCTAAAACATGACTTCCACTTTAGTTAAACCGTTAAAAATTAGTTTATATTTCCATTTTATTAAATTTAATTTATTAGCTTTTTATTCGTTAAACTTTAACTCGTTAACTTTAATTCGTTAGCTTTTAATCCGTTTATACGTTAATTTTAATTCGTTAAAATTTAATTCGTTAGCTTATAATTCGTAAATCTTAAACTGTTAATTTTGTAATTCGTTAGCTTTTAATTCGTTAACTTTAATTCATTGACATAAATATTTTTCGAGATATGATCACCATCTAAAATCTGTGCCCTGTAAAAACCATAACTCTCGTTAGTAATATTATTAAAATAATATAAATAGTTAAAATTCTGTTAAGCTTAAAAATAATATTAAAATAATGTATGCCTTAACATAATAAAAGATACATTAAGATAATGCATAATTCCTAAAACGAAATTATTTAACTTTTACAATCTTGTTAGTTAGATTTTGTTTTTATTTTAATTATAGTTCATGAAGTTCAATCGTTTCAGGTCCTTTAACGCCCTTTCGTTTATATTTCAAGTTTATCTTCGATTTCGAGGTGAGTTTCTCACACCCCCTTTTTAAACACTTTTATATTTTGGGGATAGCATGTATATCCTATTCAAAGCATTTACTTAGTTATTCATTTTCAAACTATAATTTGTATTATGTACTTATGTGTTTACTTGCTTACCTGCGTTTATTTCAATTTTCAAGTGGTGGCTTCGATAAGCATGATCATAAGACCCCATTCGCACTCAGGACCGTCGTGTTATGAGTGATAAAAGGACCCCCCGATCCAAGTATGTTGGTTGTGTACCAATTGGAAAAGGCCTTCCTTGCGTTTATCTGAGTACGTTGTTTGTTACCAAATGGAAAGGACCTTACTTGCATTTTACACTTGTTCATATAATTGCATGATTTTCTTTACGTATATATCAAACTTTTGTGATTCTCACCAACTACTCGTTAGTTGACTTTATTTTATATACATGCTAGATGCTACAGGTACGATTATTAGAGGTTGAAACTTAATGAAGACACTAGACTTAGGTTATCAAAATAATTAGACAAGTTGTTGAAAATTTTCTTTTATTAAATGTTATCTCTTGTTTTGAACTTATGTAATTAAAGTTTGAATAAATTAATGATAATAATGTCACTTAATAGTGTCACATGTGTTTTGATAAATCTGTATGTCACACTCAAGCGTTTCTGCTTTAGCTGGGGTGTTACACGTCGGGTCCCTGATATGCCTGAACGATATGAATGCTCGAGCAACGACCTCAGTCGAGCGGGCGCAGAGCAATTGCTGAGATATGTAACGCATCTACCTGCTCTTCGTAACCCCCAACGAAATCGCAATCTGGGTGACGTACGGCGCACCCAGCAACAACCCTCGCAACTGCCGTTGATAGTACCCGATAAAATAGTCCGCAAAACCTCAAGTGAGGTTGTAGGGCGTGTCGCTCAGTAGGCACCGCACAAAAAATAGATCACAAAGGCTGCAGTGCTCCGAGCCATGACAATGCCCCATAACAGACGTGACAATCAGCCTATGAAGGTACCTGAATAATATAATAAAATATAATATGATTTAATATAATATATAATATTTTATACACATGTTCACGTACCTTTGAACGGTACCCTGATAGCAAAGACCTTAGCTTTCGTAGCCGTAGGCCCAACCTCAAAAGCCTCATCGCTAATCGTGCTCCACGAGATCCGCAACTTGTCATCCGGTAACTAGTGTATGCTCTCCGTGTAAAGTGGAAGCTGTACCTCCGCCTCCATGTATAGACCAAGCGCTACGGAGAACTCCTCCATAGAGAGGTGAATCTCGTCCCCGAACCTATGAAAAAAATCTCCGCATGACGAGTATCTACACCTGCACCTCATCGAGATCTCATTTGTATATGTCGCGCGCGGCCTGAAACAATATAATATAATATATTATAACATAATATAATACAATATAATATTATATAACATAATTTAATAAAAAAAATTATAGATACCTAAAAAGTAATGTAGAGTAAACCTCTAGTGTGAGCTCCTAGTGCGCTGAGCGGGCAATATTGAAGCATCGACTCCATGACGTATCCACACCGACGTACTCGGTCGTTCGATCCTGTACGTCACAAGCATCTAAAAACTGCCAACAGATGATCGTGTTATAGCGCGGGTCATCTGTCGGAGGCGCAGAAACGATCGAAATGGGCGGTACCGGACTAAAACCGTAGATGTGGGTAATCAACTAATATGTCGTCACTAGGATGTTAAAAAAAATCCGGATCCGAAACCGAAACAGAAAAATACAAAAATTTGTATCCAAATTATCTGAAATTTCGAATATCCAAGAAATCGGATAACCGAAAACCGGATAATACGACTTTTCGGATTCGGATTTGGATGTCGATTTATGAAAAAATCGGATTATCGGAAATTCCGATATCCGAAAAATAAAAAATAAAAATAATTAATAAATATTATAAGTTACAACTTAATTTTATGGTTTCCCTTCCCATTATGAATGTTTAATTGTTGACGAACTAATTT
Source organism: Bidens hawaiensis (assembly GCF_021521415.1). Lineage (NCBI taxonomy): Eukaryota > Viridiplantae > Streptophyta > Magnoliopsida > Asterales > Asteraceae > Bidens > Bidens hawaiensis. The sequence continues at coordinate 158,541 of NW_027495359.1, read as the reverse complement.
TGGATTTTTTCTTAGAATTTGTTCTGGATATTTTTGGTTGTTTGAATTTGTTCATGAATTTCTTGAATGTGTTTTTGATTTCAATGTTGGAAACATGGAAAATTGAACACATGTTTAGTTTTAAAATATGCATAAAAATTCCTTTCTTTTTTTTATAATTCGGATTATCCGTTTTAATAACCGAATCCGTATTCGACATTTTGGATATCCGAAAATTGGATATCCAAAATTTCAGATACGGATTCGGTTATCAATATTCACTATCCGAACTTCACCCACTATCCGCCTCTGCCCCTGCTCGTGCTCCAACTCCATCTCCATATCGTCATTATCCGTCTATAATATTAATTATATTAATAATTTAATAATAGCAGTAACAATTAAAAAGTAACAATAACAATAATAATTAAATAATAGTAACAACAATGATAATTAAATAATAATAATAATAATAATAATAATAATAATAATAATAATAATAATTAACGACATCTATAGCCGGAATCTCAGACAGCTGGTTGGACCAAGTCTCATCGGGAAATAAGAATAACTGTTACTACCATGCGGATTCACTAGTACACACCTGTATGCATGCGTAACCAAGTGTCCATGAGGGGGTTCGTGAACCAACGACTCTCTGGTGCCAATCTAACCGTATTGAATATGTCTAGTTTGGAACGAACCGTATCATTAAAATCGCCATGCTCTCTATCAAACGCGAGCCTCCACCATGCTTCGTTCATCTCCATCTCGTTCAACAATTCCTGCCTAACATCAGCCCAATGCTTCCCATTCATCCCTAAACCCACAACGACTACTCGAAATCCACAATTACCATCTGGGTGTGCATCTATGATGTCTAAGATGAACGGGTGTGCCCACCTTGGAATAATACTCTTAAACCTTTCTATCACTGAGACGAGCTTTGGTTCATCCATTATAGGAAACCCGAGGTGAGCTCCGACAGTTTCTCAATAGAAGAACGTTTCAATGTCCTAGAATGCATGCTCAAAATTTTAAACCGGGACTGAGAATAGGACATCGAACGAGACAGCGTAGGGGTTGGGGTTTCATGTGTAGACACCCGTGACGAGGAAGGGGTGTAGGAGCTGTGTCTCGAGGAATCAGGTTTTTTTGGATGCCCCTGAGGTTCCTCTCATTTCTCAGGCTCTTTTTTAATTGATTTGCCTGGTAAAATAGACTTCAGCTTCGAGAATACACTTTTCTTTTGATTCTGGTCGTTTATTAACGAAAGTGATTTTTTTATATTCTCTACTCCTACTTCGTAGTCTTCTTCTTTGTTCTATGGAAATGCTGGATCAAAATTTAGCCTCTTCCATAATGGGTATACATCCTTTAATGGAATACATCTGCTGTTAACTATATATCCCTCCAACCAACAAGTGCACGGTAACCCATAGACATAAACAAATGATGGCAACACGAAGCTCCGCCGTCACGCATCTTTCCTTCCAACTGATACTCGCTTACAATTAGGTTAAGAGCCGTAATCGACACCTTATTAAGTAACTTGTGTAACCAATTGTGCACTTAATGCTCATCCATAACCTTAGTACGGGACTCTTCAAACGTTCCCCCAATTTATGCCATCTGAATATTAAACACTTGCAGGACATACCTCGCTATGGTGTCGAGCGTATTGTTGGTTCCTTCGATGTACCTTTTATGACATTCGTCATTTTTATTTATATTTGGATTCGGATTTGTATTCGTTAAACCGACCCGGTTTGTCATTCGATGCATTTTATTTATCATTAATAAAATATTCCCAATGATTTCTGTCACACCTCGACTTAGGGCCTAGGAGTGTGACACCAAGTTGGTACCTGTTTTGTAAATATATTAGAGTTGTGGGTTTATTTTAGCGGAAGACTTTATAAAATATAATTTACATTGAAAACTTACTCGGGAATTTAATACCCGAGCATTGGTTACAAAATATTGTTTTATAATATTATAAGGATTATATTCAAAATTGAGCTATCTTGTGTAGCGATCGTCTATCATCATGACTCTAATCCTTCTCTATAGCTACTTGCACTTAATTACCTGCAATGGTTGGGAAAAATACGCCAGCGATGAGCTGGTAAAACGTTGACTGACTCTTAAAATAATTTACAACAGTCATTAAATACAAACATAATTTTCTGTTTCACAATCTCAGTGGGAATGCCTGTCATTCCCGGGATTTGTACCACTACCCTACACACACAATTCAAGAGTTCCCCAAGTGCCATAGCCCCTGTTTGGAGACAGCTTTCCCCGAGCTATGTGACCCTAATTGTAGAACCGGTTATGACTGACTTGGTTTTATATGCCAGTTAGTCAGTTATGAATGGATCCAGACACATGTGTAATCAGTCTGAGTTGCCTTTTATTTTCTCTTTTGTATTATAATGATTTTAGAGATTTGTAATCTCTCATGCAAATATTATCAGACTCTTTGCAATAAACAACCTGTTTACTACAAGAGTAAAAATTGTTCTATCTGTAAAACGTTTAACGTATTCACCTGTGATTGTCAGTTCGATGTCGTTTGAAAACTTTTCATGTCTGTATGAACCTATATTTTAAATAGGTTTGCATAAATACCTTGATAGTGATTCTTGATTAATCTGCAGACCTTAAGTCTGAATTAACCTTGATAGAGTTATAGCCGTTTATGAAAATGTAGTTTTATTTACATATGACGTTTGGTATAGCATGTTTTGGCCTAATAGGTTCTATCACATTGGTAAGTTTCTCCAGGTAAGTAAATGGGTCCCGCGGTTGATTGAGATTTGTATGAATTACTTACTTTAGGCAAGAAACTTCAACTAATGATATCTCTCTTTCAGTCACTACATGCCCGTCAAAATATATAGTTTTGATAGCATTACTTCTTATGAGAGTAATGTCTTTTCTTTTGTAAAAACATTAGCTAGAAATCATTTAAGATGAACGACTATACTTTTGACTATGTCTTAAGTTACTATAACTATATATATTGAAATAACTTAATCATAATCCCTACCTTAAACGATCACTCGAGAATGAGAATAAGAAAATTCAGCAACTCATCGGTAAAACTTTGCTAAACAAGAGGGTGGACGTTCAACAGAGCTTCCGGACTTTGTAACTCACACAAACTTCGAGAAAACGAATCATCGAAAAGTCGGGAAGATTAGGGCCCGAATTTCTAGGTTAAGTGTGTGTAAATGAAGGTGATTTGGGTTCAAACCCGTAGCTCCCCTTTTATAGGTGAAATTTGACTGCTTCGCGTCGCATGAAGGACTTAAGTCGGTGTCCCTTCGCGTCGCGCAAAGGCGCAACATATCTGATCATACCACGTGGCTTATAATATCATGCCGCGTGTTGACACGTAGTTGGACACGTGTACCCGTTTACATAACGTGGTTTCACGTAGCGCGAAGAATTACTTTGCGTCGCGTGAAACATCATTGTCTCGGTTTTTTGTTCTTGCTACTTCGCGTAGCACGGAAATAGGTTCACTATCTGCTTTGCGTAGCGCGAAGAACTTAAAAATAAAAAATTTTATTTTCAGTCCTTTATCTTTTAGAATTAACATTTTTAGCCCAAAATTTAATGAGGTATTTTCATGGTGTTACAATCTCAAAGTATAAGGTCTAATTTGTAAATATATTTTAATTGTGGTTTTAATCTAACTTGAAACTATAAGGGCCAGTTGTGTAATTAGTTAAAATATTATTTCAAAATATACCCAGCCGCCCCCCCCCCCTTCACCCTGCTTTTCCGGCAGCCGGACCTCCGGCGAGCCTTAAAGTAAATCAAAACGCGTTATTAATTCGAATTAAAACTCGTAACATCATTCTCCAGTAACAACTAATGTTAATCATCGGTTATAACACTAATAACAACCAAATAATGACGATTAATCATGAAACCGGCCGGATTATTATCAAAATACAATTACGAGTCATTAACTAATTTCATTCCAATTGGTGCTATAAATTGACCCTCAATAAACAACTAAACGCATTCATAACTTCAAATCATACTGAAATACACGCCAAAACTCTTAATTTCTCCGTTGAAGTCGTTTTCAGGCTAAGTCTCCGTTCACCTTCAATCAAGAACATTAACAGGTAATTGATATATGGTTTTTCATTATTTTTGGCCAATTAACAAAACCCTTAAACGATTTAGACCGTACATGGAACAGATTACACGAATTAGAATCCTAGGGTTTGTATTAAATATGATGAACTTGCTATAATATTTATGTATTTATGTCTCTGCTTCAATAACAAACAAACTAATTAAGCTGGCCTAGTGGTCAAGACATTAGGGTATGGCACACCAGACCCGGGTTCGAACCCGGGCCAGTGCACTTTTTTTTGTTTTTTTTTAACTATTTTACTTATATATTATAAACCAATTAAATTATTTTATATCAAATAAAATTCTTTTTAACTTAAATAAAATTATTTATAAATTAAATTTTACCATCCTTCACCTAAAAACTAACTTTTGCATTCATTAAACTCGTTAACGTAATTTTATGTGTCCGTTTCGTTAAGTTTATACTTCGTTAACATAGTTATTGTTTTCGAGAAAAAATTTACCACTAAAATCCATGTTTAGTAAATAACATAATTCTCGTATGAATGTTGAGTTAATAATCAAATATTATTAAAATAATATAAATCGTTAAAATTTCCATTAAGCTTAAAAGAAATATTAAAATAATCTATACCATAAAAGAGTAAAAGTTATAATAAAATAATACGTATTCCCAAACATTAATTAATTCTTACAATCTCGTTAGTTAGTCTTTAAACTTTCGTATTTATTTTACTTATAGTTCGTGGGTTCAACCGTTTCGACTTTTTTGACGCGTTATCGACTTTTATTCTTATTTCTGCTTGAATATCAAAGTTGAGTTTCGCACACCCTCTTTTAAAATGCTTTTACATTTTGGAATAGCTTGTATATCTTATTCAAAGTATTTACTTAGTTATTCATTTTCAAACTACAATTCGTATTATGGACTTGTGTGTTTACTTGACTACTTGCTTCAATTTCAATTTTAATTTCGAGTGATAAGTATGATATTAAGCCCCCCTTGAACTTAGGAACATCGTGTTATGAGTGGAAAAGGGACCCCCCCCCCCCCCGATCCGAGTACGTTGGTTGTTACCAACATGAAAGGACCCTGCATGCGATTATCTGAGTACTTGGGTTGTTACCAACTGGAAAGGACCTTACTTGTGTTTTACACTTGTTCATAGAATTGTATGATTTTCTTTACGTATATATCAAACTTGTGTGATTCTCACCAACTACTTGTTAGTTGACTTTATTTTATATACATGCTACATGTGTGATTATTAGAGGTTGAAGTTTGATGAAGACACTAGATTTAGGTTATCAAAATAATTGGACAAGTTGTTGAATTTTTCTCTTATTAGATGTTATTTCCTTGATTTAAACTTGTGTACTTGAAGTTTGAATAAATTAACGATAATATTGTCACATAATAGCGTCACATGTGTTTTGAACAATCTTTACGTCACACTAGGACGTTTCCACTTAAGCCGCGGTGTTACACTTTTCAAGCTGGCGTGCTGGATCTCAACTCGGTTTGTCGTGTGCTCGTCATAGTTTCTGCAGTCGTCAATCCAGCATGCTACAAACTTTTGTTTGTATGACTCTAACCATTTGTCACGAATATAAGACCAGACCTTTGACAAAATAAACAGGAAATGTTAAACAAAATGTCTATTTAGACTATTAGTAATTGTATGCAGATGAATGGCTTACCGTGTCTCTCGTATTCTTTTAAATGACGTTCCATCTGAAGGCAATTATAGTCTAAACGTGTGGTCGAAGTGCATAGAACCTTCCACCAGTACGCGAAGTCCTTCACGATATTTGTTCTATAAAGGCTCTTTAACTTTTTCTTTATGTTCTCGGAGATATGCCATCTACATAAATTTTTGGTGGTGTTAGGGAAGACTACGTTACATGACGTCATAGGGGCTCGGTCCACGCCAATCACTATCACGCATGGATTCATACAATCCTCGAGCATTCCTTTAAGTTTCTCGAGGGCCCATGTGACGTTCTTCTCTGTTTCCCTAATTAGAAATGCGTGGGCGACACAGAACAACTTTGATGTCGACGTCACACCAACAAATTCAACCAACGACCACTTGTACATGTTGTTATTGTACGTCGTGTCAATCAACAACACCTCGGGAAATGCACGCCAAATTTTATGTGACTTATTATAGCAGAAGAAAATATCCTCAGTCCTGTCGGTGGAAGAATTCTCCCAGGTATAGTACACGAAATCATTGTTATGGAAAAAGTTTTCCAGTACCTGCATTGGATTTAATAAAAATTTAATAAATATTATAAACACGGGTTTTATATAGTAAAACAAGAAAGGTTTTCAACTACCTTCATGGGGGTATCGCCAATTTTCTCCTGATCTTTAATCTTACTCAAGGTGTTGTATATGTCCTTTATTTTATATTTGGAAACGGGAAACTGCTCACGTATGGCTGTGTGAATTTGACTAGGCCTCAAGCTGTTCCGGTTTAACGTTGCAACCAGATCAAGTTCAACGCTGGTTATTTTCCTGAGCTGCGCGTGCCCCTCCCAAAGATAACGGGATCGTAGTTGTGTGTCTCGTTTACTACTCCAAGCCTCCAATAATTACCTGCCGTGTCGTGCCTCCCTAGGAGTTTAAATGGATAATACTTTTTAGCTACTGTACGCTCGACTATGGCCTTCAGTTTCGGTTCCCCTCCATGGTTGCATGCAAGGTCCACACCGTTTTTCCTTGACCGTTGGACCACAATAAGACAGACATACTCCCGCCCTCTCTTCTTGGCCCAATCCTCTAGCTTATTATGGGACTCAAAAATCTGAAACGGTTATAAGCTCTTTTTTAAAACATGTTCAAAAAAATGATAATAACTTAAACAAAGCATACGGTGTCTTACGGTATCTGTTTTATACGAAATTGTCGGCTAACGTATGTAGTCATCATCATAATTATCTTCATCATGTAAATTTTCCTCAACATCATGTTCGTTTCCCTCGTGGTACGAAAACTGGGTTTCGTAAAACGGTGCCTCTAATACTGGTAAGTGGTACGAAGATGAAGACTGACTTCCATAATTTGACCCGACAACAGGTAATTGGTACGAGGCTGACTATTGTAAGCGAAACACTCTTATCAAGCGTAATGGTAGCATATATTAGTTAAAAATCAAATAATAATAATAATATATTATAAGTAATATATTATTATTATTATTTGATTTTTAACTAATATATGCTACCATTACGCTTGATAAGAGTGTTTCGCTTACGATAGTCAGCCTCGTACCACCCTTCTACGCCACCAGTCGCACCACCACCCCTCGCAACACTCTCACAACCACACCACCGCTAGCCGCACCACCACTACTCACCTTCGCACAGCCGGAACCTACCAGCCGCCACCTTCGAACCACCATCTGTGTGGACATTGACTTTCAAGCGATCTGCTACAAGATCCGCCTCCACCGTCATCCTCCGTCGCCACCGTGCTCCACCACCCTTCACTCTCCTTCACCACCATCCTCCGTCGCCGTGCTCCACCACCGTCACTGTCACACCCCGACTAGGTAGTTGCGGAAGCGTAATACGGGAATGTAACAGATAACACTGGTATCAACAACATTGTTTATAAAGAAATTCATAAACTAATTTACATCATAATACATGGGTTGGTACTAAGTTTACAAACTAGATGAGGAAAACACATAACCGGTTTACGAGCTTCTTATACAGTATTATATCAGCGTCTATTCACAGCTATTCAACTTTCTTCCTAACACCAAGCATGTAAGCAAATCATTCCACTTTTGCTTTACCTGAAAAGTATGTTAAAACGGGTCAACTACGTCTAGTTGGTGAGTTTCAAGTTTCACGAGTATCAATGAAATCAGTTCACGAGTTCGTAAAGTTTACAGTGTGTATGTATATATGTCTGTGTATGATGCATTATACTAAGCCACAAGTGAAACCGAAACGAGCTACACTGCATGGCCTCTCCTGCCCATGCACTCCTGTTGGCATTTAACAGCCAATTTGCCCCATGTATGTACTATGTCTAACACCACATAGCAGTATGTAAATATAATGACAATGTGCAACTGGTTTTACATATGTTCCGGCTTACCCCACCGGCTCTGTCACAGTTGGGTTTGTCAAACCGATAGTACTATCCACACGCCACCGGCACGAAGTTAATCACTTGTGTTTGTGGGGACTTGTCAAGTGTTAGTACTTAGATAATCCACATCATCACACGTTTTCAAGTATAACAGTTTATGTAAACATGCTTTTCACCCCAAAAGTTCGTAAAACAGTTTAGAAAGTGGGGGTCGTGAAACTCACCTTATTGTAGTTCGCACAGAATTTACGTGTCAGTAAATCAATTGCCTCGTTTATAGCCTGATTCCTATAAACGGTATCGTATCGTTAATACTAGTACAGTGTTCAAGCTAAGTCGGGCTGTATAGATAATCTGGGTATAGCTGTTAGGCCCAGAACATGACCATAGTCTTAGATTGTGACGTTGTATACTATGAAATGTTTAAAACTGGATTTGGCTCAGTTTCACCGTTTTCCGAGCCTAGCTCAGTTGATCGTTTATACGTTTCGGGATTAGGTAAGATCACATAAAACTTAAGTAAATATATTTATTGATAAAATAAGTTGATTTATGAAAGAATTTTAAAGTTTCGGTATCTGGTTTGATTGCAGGGCTCGTTTCCGTTTTCACACGGGTTTGATTATACAAAACGCGCACAATCCACCCGAATTGTCCGGAATTTTCGTAAAAAGTTTGTTTTTATTAATATCATTCAAAAATATGATATTTGACCACTTTCGATATTTTGATATACCAGTCAGTCCGTTAAACACAAAACTGCCGGTTTCGTTAAAACAATTATAATTTAAATCTTTGATAAATCATAACTAAATATGTAATTATATATAAATTATGTAAATTTTTGTAAAAATACATTAAGACATGGAGAATTTTATAAAAATATTTCCAGAAATTTTATGATTAATTATTTATTTATAAAAATTCATTTAATCGGTTACAATCGTGTAATAAATGGCCCGTTTATATCAAACGACCTCCGAAAAATCCGATAATTTTTACCAATGGCCTCAATGTCATTACATAGCCTCTGCAAAATTTCCAGAACCTAACTCTTTTGAAAAAATGCCTTTTTGTGCGTTTTTCGGCTGTTAAAATTCGGTTAAGCCATGATCGCACAAACCATACTTAGACATTTCCAATGATTCCCAAACTTTACCAGTGATCTTACCATCCCATATCAAACTTCAAAACCAAGTTTCATAATTTTTCAATATGTTTAGCTATTTTTCCCAAATAAACGCTCATAAACGGGAATAAATTCACCAAATATTCTCCGTTTATCGAAAAATTACCAAATTTGAACAGGGACTCATTTATATGATCCCTAATGTCCCTGAAAGTTTTCACAAGCTAACAACAAGCACGTCACAACCTAATACTAAACAGCCCCTAAACGAGTATTACGGGTTTACCTTGTCGGTTTTCGATGAATTTTGCTAGCTTAAACGACTTTCCGGGTCTCGGGTTGCAAACTCAGTATATCTACATATCATGTAACATCAAACCAAGCATAAATCATCCATGTAACAGCCTTGATAATTAGGGTTTCGGTTTTGGGTTCAAACCGAACTTTCTAACCGTAAAAACGTTGTATTCATGTTCTAATCCGTGTTTTTGACCAAAAAAGTATATGTTCCAGGTTTGTAAACATGTTTAACATCAAAACATAATTTTACTTGATTTTTAGGGCTTTTGGATGGTTAAACATGTTTAACACTAATCAAAACATGTTTATATGATAATCATATGGATCAAACTTTGTTAAAACTTGTTAAAATTGAATCTTACCTTAGGGTTTTTGGAAGAAACTTGAGAGAACAGAGCTGGACCTCAAAAGTTTATATGTTGAAATGAATATCAATAGCTTAAGAATAAAGTTATGTAAAAGAAAACAAATGTGGTGTTTGGTAGCATGTTCCGATCGGAACTTCTTATGGAGTCTTAATGGGCTGTTTTGGCCCATTAATTTATATATACCAGCCCAAACATGAAAAGCCCATTTTAAGTTTAGTTCGGGTTCGGTTTTTCGCAAGAAAATTAATTCGGGTGTAAGAAATAGCGTAAAAACGAGTGTTTTTCAGCTTATTTTTGTAAAATAAGAAAAACGTACTGACTCGTTGTAAAATTCAAAAATATTTTCACGGATTGCTTAGAACATGTCATATAAGTGTTTTATAAATCTTTTTCGGCTTAACGGATGCTACAATGCTTGTTTTGATATTAACGATTGCGTTTAAGCTTATAGCGTATCGATAAACGAAACCTTTTTCGTTTAAAGAGTTTTAAACGTACCGAGGCCTAAATATCAATATGTTAGCCTCTATAACATATATATAACTCGTATATGACCCCTCTGTATGTATACGGGTCATAATTAGTATCGGTCGGTTACTCGTTTAAGCACTACGAATTAACCGATTTATCGTTTATTTGTTACGTAAAGAATATAGTGTACCACGTTTTGTCATGAATGTCACATTCTCCCCCCGTTAAGAAATTTCGTCCCCGAAATTTAATGTGTCATCGGTTTTCTAGGGAACAGGTGTGGGTATTTTTTTCGGAATTCGTCCTTTCGTTCCCAAGTATACTCGGGTCCTTGTTTTGAATTCCACCGAACTTTTACTAATGAAATTTTGTTGTGTCGTAACTGTTTGGTTTTCCCGTCTACAATTTCTACCGGTTCCTCTACGAAGTTGAGCTTTTCGTTGATCTGAACATCTTCCAGTGGTACTATTGTCGTTTCATCAGTCAAACACTTCTTCAGATTCGATACATGAAACACGTCGTGAATAGTGCTCAGTTCTAAGGGTAGGTTTAATCGGTAAGCTACGGGACCAATTTTTGCGACAATCTCAACAGGTCCGATGTATCTTGGGGCTAGTTTACCAGTCTTTCCAAATCTTATAACACCTTTCCATGGCGATACTTTTAAAAATACCTTATCACCTATTTCAAAAGATAACGGTTTTCTGCTAATATCGGCATAACTCTTTTGTCGGTCACGGGCAGCTTTCAATTTTTGTTTAACCTGGTGGATCTTATCGGTGGTTTCCTGAATTAAATCGGATCTTGAAATTTGAGTATCACCCACTTCTGTCCAACATAGTGGTGATCTACATTTTCGCCCGTATAGAGCTTCATAAGGTGCTGCTTGTATACTACTGTGATAACTGTTATTGTAAGAGAATTCAATGAGCGGGAGGTGTTGATCCCAATTCCCTTTGAAGTCCAGTACACAAGCACGAAGTAAATCTTCTAAGGTTTGGATGGTTCGTTCAGATTGACCATCGGTTTGGGGATGGTAAGCCGTACTTAAGTCGATTCGGGTTCCCAAGGCTTCTTGTACTGCTTGCCAGAAATGTGAAGTAAAGTGACTGTCTCGATCGGAAATAATCGAAAGAGGTACTCCGTGTCGAGATACTATTTCATTAATGTAAATTTGAGCGAGTTTTTCGGTGGTGTAGTTGTTACGGATGGGAATAAAGTGTGCGGATTTGGTTAACCGGTCTACAATTACCCAAATTGCGTTGTGTCCTCTAGAGGTTTTAGGAAGGTGTGTCACAAAGTCCATGGTAATTTGTTCCCATTTCCATTGTGGGATTTCGGGTTGTTGTAACATTCCCGAAGGTTTTTGATATTCTGCCTTTACCATTGCACATGTTGCACATTTACTTACATACACGGCTATATCCTTTTTCATACCAGGCCACCAGTAAAATTCTTTGACATCCTTATACATCTTATCAGCACCTGGATGAATAGAATATTTGGATTTGTGTGCTTCATCAAGTATCAGCTTTCGGAGTTTATGAAGTGTTGGAATCCAGACCCGGTTTTTGTAATAATATACTTCATCAATTTTCTTCTCAAAATTCCTTTCATTTCCATGTAGTTCTTCTTTTTCTAGCTGATCTGCCTTCAAGGCCTCATTTTGTGCAACGCGAACCTGTTCGGTTAGGCTATTTTGAACAATCATTCCGAGTGCTCGTACCCTTAATGGTCTGATTCTGTCTTTTCGGCTTAAAGCATCAGCTACTACGTTAGCCTTACCCGGATGGTATTTAATCTCACAATCATAATCATTTAACAGTTCTACCCATCTCCTTTGTCTCATGTTTAGCTCTTTCTGATCGACTATGTGTTGTAAGCTTTTGTGATCAGTATAGATGGTACATTTAGTGCCATACAAGTAATGTCTCCAAATCTTCAATGCAAAGATAACTGCTCCTAATTCCAAATCATGGGTCGTATAATTCTTTTCATGCACTTTTAATTGTCGTGAAGCATATGCTATTACTTTCTTTCTTTGCATCAGTACGCATCCTAAACCTTTACGAGATGCGTCACAATATACCACCAATTCATCAGTTCCATCTGGAAGGCTTAATATTGGAGCCTCACATAACTTCTGTTTTAACACTTGGAAGGCCATTTCTTGTTCTTCTCCCCATTCATATGCTCGATCTTTTTGAGTTAGGAGGGTTAGAGGTTGTGCAATACTTAAAAAGTTTTCAATGAATCTTCTATAATACCCGGCTAGTCCTAAGAATTGACGAATTTCTCTTGGTGACTTAGGCACTTGCCAATTCTTAATGGCCTCAATTTTACTTGGGTCTACTTGGATTCCTTGATGGTTCACAATGTGTCCCAAAAACTGTACTTCTTGCAGCCAAAACTCACATTTGGACAACTTTGCGTATAACTTCTCTTGCCTCAATAATTTTAAAATTTCCCGCAAATGTTGTTCGTGTTCCTCCTTACTTCTCGAATATATCAAAATGTCATCGATAAACACTATCACGAACTTGTCAAGGTAAGGTTTGCAAACTCGGTTCATGAGGTCCATAAACACTGCAGGTGCATTTGTCAACCCAAATGGCATAACCAAAAACTCATAGTGACCATACCGAGTTCGGAAGGCTGTTTTTGGTACGTCTTCTTCCTGAATTCTTACTTGATGATAACCAGATCTAAGATCAATTTTTGAAAAATACTTCGCACCTTGGAGCTGATCAAACAAGTCATCAATTCGAGGTAAGGGGTATCTATTCTTTACAGTCACTTTATTCAATTCCCGGTAATCAATACACATTCGAAAACTCCCATCCTTCTTCTTTACAAACAACACTGGTGCTCCCCACGGTGAGTAACTAGGGCGAATAAAACCCCTGTCCAGTAATTCTCGTAACTGGTTGGACAGTTCTTGCATTTCAGAAGGTGCAAGTCGATAAGGTGCCTTAGCAATGGGTGCTGCTCCCGGTATCAAGTCAATACGGAATTCAACTTGTCGGGTTGGTGGTAAACCAGGCAACTCATCGGGGAATACGTCTGAATACTCGTCTACCACTGGGATGTCTTCTAATCGTTTTTCCTCGGGTTCCTTAACTGTTACGCTCGCCAAGTATAAAGTACAACCTTGGCGTAAATATCTCAATGCCTTAAGTTGAGATATGAGAGGCAGTACCGTACCAGATTTCTCACCTTGAACAATTATAGCCTCATCATTCGAAAGAGGTATTCTAACGGTCTTATCCTTACGGACAATTTCAGCTTTATACTTAGATAGCCAGTCCATACCGACTATAACATCGAAACTTCCCAATTCTACTGGAAGTAAATCAATAAGGAATGGGTGGTCGTTTAGGATAAGGGAACAGTCTCGGACTATTCGGTTAACAAGTATAGACTTACCGTTAGCGAGTTCTATAGTATATGGTTTTGTTAGTTCACTAACCGGCATATTTTCTAAAGGTAAGAAATTAACAGATACGAAACTTCTATCGGCACCCGTATCAAACAAAACTGAAGCATACTGACCCGAAACTAAGAATGTACCTGTCACCACATTCGGATCATGACGCGCTTCACCCGGTCCTAATACAAATGCGCGTCCCTTAGCTGTGTTTGAGGTTGATGCTTGTGCTTGGTTCTGCCTTCTCACTGTACTCGGGTTCAAATTGGGGCAGTATCTCCGAAAATGTCCCGTACTGCCACATTTATAACATGTATGAGGGTTCATTGTAGATGGAGTTTGCTGATTAGATTGTTGTCGGATTGGTTGGTGACTAGGTGTTTGTGAACGACGGGGTTGGGTTGTTTGAAACTGTCGGTTTGAAATATTCATTATTGTTCTACCACTTGGGGTATTATGCCCAATATTTCCGCTTCTCTGACATATGATCGTTTGACAATTTCCAGTATGATAAAAATTACACTTTCCACACTTCGGAAATGACCCCTTGTATGTATCATGTTTCATGTCGAAACTGGTCATAGCATAGTCCTGAGTTGTAGGGCATAATCGTTTATTCTGAGATTTCACTTGTGTTCTAGAGGTATAACTAGTTCGTTTCAAACTGGATGATTCTCCTGGAACTCTTAATACACCATTTCTTGTAAGGTCAAAAGTAACGACGCTGGCTTGTAACACGGCACTCTCTAAAGTTGGGTGGGCTGCGGAATAGACTATACTTCTCACAGCTGGGGTCAGTCCCCAAATATAACGCTCAATGCGCTTGAATTCCGGAATAATTGACCATGGTACCAAACGAGTCAATTCAATGAAACGATTTGTGTAACTTCGATGATCAGTGCCTCTCATTTCCAAATTCCAAAGTTCGTGTTCTAATTTCAGGATCTCATCTCTTGGGCTAAATTGTTCTAACATGAGGGTTTTTAATTCAGTCCATGACATACGATTAATGGCATCTTGTCCCCTTATTTGGACTACCGTGTTCCACCACATCAGCGCTTGGTCTAGAAACATACTGGTAACAAATTTGACCACGCGGTTCGGTGGACACTTACTGATATTAATTACTAATTCGGTCTTTTCTATCCATTCGACCAGTCCGCCAGGTCCTTCAATACCCTTAAACTCAATCGATTTACATGATGTAAATTGTTTGTACGAATACTCCTGACGCGGGGGTTCTCGGTTATTATTATTGTTATTATCGGTATTGGTCTGAGTATTATCATTGTTAGTTGTGTTAACAACCGGTACAGGGTTCGGGATATTATCAGGGTGCACAACAGGTTCTGGGTTCCCAGTGACATTCATAGTTGGGAGAGTGTTATTATTATTTATGACATTATCAGTATTCACCGGGGTAGTAACACCCGGGGCTACATTAGTGTCCGGCGGAGGTGTATTAACAGTGGCCGTGGTGGTGCTCGTAGGTTGATTAACAGTATTGTTAGCACGTATGCCTGCAGTGACTTGTGCTACAATTGTTGGTATCACTGCTTGTAGTTGACGAGCAATCATTGCGGCCACTTCCGCCTCAGACAAAGGGTTTGTTTTCCTCGGGGCCATTCTATAGAATAATCAATTATATAATAATCAATATCGTTTCACTATGATCAACACAACTTTACGATATTACACCTTCACAACACATAACTATGCCAAAGAAAACACGTTTGTATTAATTATAATCATTACTGTACATATGCATCCAAAATTAGCGCATAGGCTTAACCTGGTATAGGCCAGCGCTTGTATATGCGTATCAAAATTTGTCACTAAGTGACATGTAGACTTAACCCGATAAGGGCCAGTGCTTGAGATAGTACAAAACCACAAACAACTCCCAAGCCAGCCCAACACGCTGTAACAAAATGCTGCTTGGGATATCAAAAGACTATATACATAAGACCAGACTACTAGGTCCTATCCATTCTTTGCAACATGGAACCACAACCAAATCACAGCAGCCACTAGGGCCGCATTAACCGCTAAACACGCCCCCAGTAGTATCATCGCTCGATCCTGACGCCCGTGGCTGTCAGCACTGGATCTTTGTACAATTCTGATTTCCTGCTGCATATACCTCATGTGATCATACATATCGTGTCTATGCTGGTTTAGGCTATTTATCGTATGTGAGTGTTCTAAGAGCTGATCAGTTGCTAAACCAAACCATGCTGAATCAGAATGACGAGGTGGCTCGGGTACCGGGGCGGGTAAACCCCAAGTAGGAATAGGTATCTCTGTTACCCGGACACGCGATGTTTCTCCCCTATGGTACGTAGATCGAGGTGGGAAAGAAGTGTGCTCAGGTGGACGCACTGAAATGCGAGCAGTCTGACGGTTTCTAATGGTAGGTGGGGGTACTGGTGCATGCTGTACAGGTGGAGTAGGGGATCTGGGTGCTCTAACAGGTGAACGATAAGCACTAGTAGCTCCCTGTTCTACTACATTCCTAGGGGATTCCCTAGGGGGATAGGTGTCACAACGATAACCCGATAAGTCGGGTTGATCTGCGGGTACCTCGCGTGGAATTACCACATCTGCACCTTCTTCTATTTCCTCTGGCTCCTCCTCAGTTTCTTCTTCCGGATCCTCTTCCTCCTCCTCAAGCTCTGTTGGTAGGGTATTAGGTACACGATCAGTAGATCTTGACATATTCCTGCACAATTGTTAGTGATAAGAATAATATCCTTCTATATTAATCATAGTAAGATACGTGCAGGTATTTATACACATAAGCACAAATAATCGTTTATATACACAAATATTTATTTATTATATTTTATACACATATGTTGCTGTTTTTACCTATTCGATTGTTTATCGACTTCTTCTCGAATTTCCTCGTACAAACAAGTCCGTTATTACGTTCCGGACCATAATAACCCACTTGTCCATTCGCGTTCATCACGAGAATCATTCGTGTATATTAATTAATATTATTTTATTCCCAGAGTTAATCGAGCCTACGGTTATCTTAGGGTATCCTAAGGGACATCCTAATTCTTTATAACCAATGGCTCTGATACCAACTTCTGTCACACCCCGACTAGGTAGTTGCGGAAGCGTAATACGGGAATGTAACAGATAACACTGGTATCAACAACATTGTTTATAAAGAAATTCATAAACTAATTTACATCATAATACATGGGTTGGTACTAAGTTTACAAACTAGATGAGGAAAACACATAACCGGTTTACGAGCTTCTTATACAGTATTATATCAGCGTCTATTCACAGCTATTCAACTTTCTTCCTAACACCAAGCATGTAAGCAAATCATTCCACTTTTGCTTTACCTGAAAAGTATGTTAAAACGGGTCAACTACGTCTAGTTGGTGAGTTTCAAGTTTCACGAGTATCAATGAAATCAGTTCACGAGTTCGTAAAGTTTACAGTGTGTATGTATATATGTCTGTGTATGATGCATTATACTAAGCCACAAGTGAAACCGAAACGAGCTACACTGCATGGCCTCTCCTGCCCATGCACTCCTGTTGGCATTTAACAGCCAATTTGCCCCATGTATGTACTATGTCTAACACCACATAGCAGTATGTAAATATAATGACAATGTGCAACTGGTTTTACATATGTTCCGGCTTACCCCACCGGCTCTGTCACAGTTGGGTTTGTCAAACCGATAGTACTATCCACACGCCACCGGCACGAAGTTAATCACTTGTGTTTGTGGGGACTTGTCAAGTGTTAGTACTTAGATAATCCACATCATCACACGTTTTCAAGTATAACAGTTTATGTAAACATGCTTTTCACCCCAAAAGTTCGTAAAACAGTTTAGAAAGTGGGGGTCGTGAAACTCACCTTATTGTAGTTCGCACAGAATTTACGTGTCAGTAAATCAATTGCCTCGTTTATAGCCTGATTCCTATAAACGGTATCGTATCGTTAATACTAGTACAGTGTTCAAGCTAAGTCGGGCTGTATAGATAATCTGGGTATAGCTGTTAGGCCCAGAACATGACCATAGTCTTAGATTGTGACGTTGTATACTATGAAATGTTTAAAACTGGATTTGGCTCAGTTTCACCGTTTTCCGAGCCTAGCTCAGTTGATCGTTTATACGTTTCGGGATTAGGTAAGATCACATAAAACTTAAGTAAATATATTTATTGATAAAATAAGTTGATTTATGAAAGAATTTTAAAGTTTCGGTATCTGGTTTGATTGCAGGGCTCGTTTCCGTTTTCACACGGGTTTGATTATACAAAACGCGCACAATCCACCCGAATTGTCCGGAATTTTCGTAAAAAGTTTGTTTTTATTAATATCATTCAAAAATATGATATTTGACCACTTTCGATATTTTGATATACCAGTCAGTCCGTTAAACACAAAACTGCCGGTTTCGTTAAAACAATTATAATTTAAATCTTTGATAAATCATAACTAAATATGTAATTATATATAAATTATGTAAATTTTTGTAAAAATACATTAAGACATGGAGAATTTTATAAAAATATTTCCAGAAATTTTATGATTAATTATTTATTTATAAAAATTCATTTAATCGGTTACAATCGTGTAATAAATGGCCCGTTTATATCAAACGACCTCCAAAAAATCCGATAATTTTTACCAATGGCCTCAATGTCATTACATAGCCTCTGCAAAATTTCCAGAACCTAACTCTTTTGAAAAAATGCCTTTTTGTGCGTTTTTCGGCTGTTAAAATTCGGTTAAGCCATGATCGCACAAACCATACTTAGACATTTCCAATGATTCCCAAAATTTACCAGTGATCTTACCATCCCATATAAAACTTTAAAACCAAGTTTCATAATTTTTCAATATGTTTAGCTATTTTTCCCAAATAAACGCTCATAAACGGGAATAAATTCACCAAATATTCTCCGTTTATCGAAAAATTACCAAATTTGAACAGGGACTCATTTATATGATCCCTAATGTCCCTGAAAGTTTTCACAAGCTAACAACAAGCACGTCACAACCTAATACTAAACAGCCCCTAAACGAGTATTACGGATTTACCTTGTCGGTTTTCGATGAATTTTGCTAGCTTAAACGACTTTCCGGGTCTCGGGTTGCAAACTCAGTATATCTACATATCATGTAACATCAAACCAAGCATAAATCATCCATGTAACAGCCTTGATAATTAGGGTTTCGGTTTTGGGTTCAAACCGAACTTTCTAACCGTAAAAACGTTGTATTCATGTTCTAATCCGTGTTTTTGACCAAAAAAGTATATGTTCCAGGTTTGTAAACATGTTTAACATCAAAACATATTTTTACTTGATTTTTAGGGCTTTTGGATGGTTAAACATGTTTAACACTAATCAAAACATGTTTATATGATAATCATATGGATCAAACTTTGTTAAAACTTGTTAAAATTGAATCTTACCTTAGGGTTTTTGGAAGAAACTTGAGAGAACAGAGCTGGACCTCAAAAGTTTATATGTTGAAATGAATATCAATAGCTTAAGAATAAAGTTATGTAAAAGAAAACAAATGTGGTGTTTGGTAGCATGTTCCGATCGGAACTTCTTATGGAGCCTTAATGGGCTGTTTTGGCCCATTAATTTATATATACCAGCCCAAACATGAAAAGCCCATTTTAAGTTTAGTTCGGGTTCGGTTTTTCGCAAGAAAATTAATTCGGGTGTAAGAAATAGCGTAAAAACGAGTGTTTTTCAGCTTATTTTTGTAAAATAAGAAAAACGTACTGACTCGTTGTAAAATTCCAAAATATTTTCACGGATTGCTTAGAACATGTCATATAAGTGTTTTATAAATCTTTTTCGGCTAACGGATGCTACAATGCTTGTTTTGATATTAACGATTGC
This sequence comes from Bidens hawaiensis, assembly GCF_021521415.1. Lineage (NCBI taxonomy): Eukaryota > Viridiplantae > Streptophyta > Magnoliopsida > Asterales > Asteraceae > Bidens > Bidens hawaiensis. Next base: position 138,731 of record NW_027495359.1, on the reverse strand, counting down.
GTTTAAGCTTATAGCGTATCGATAAACGAAACCTTTTTCGTTTAAAGAGTTTTAAACGTACCGAGGCCTAAATATCAATATGTTAGCCTCTATAACATATATATAACTCGTATATGACCCCTCTGTATGTATACGGGTCATAATTAGTATCGGTCGGTTACTCGTTTAAGCACTACGAATTAACCGATTTATCGTTTATTTGTTACGTAAAGAATATAGTGTACCACGTTTTGTCATGAATGTCACAGTCACTCTCCTCCAACACCGTCACTCTTCTCCACCGTTGTGCTCCTCCATATCAGAAAGGTTTGATTTTCGTTTTCCCCCTAAAACCACTTTGATTGTAGACAAAATTTCACATACTGTACAGTGTACATACACCCATTTTGCAGCCAATTTTAGATTTTTTTAAACAGTTTTATTATTGATCTTTTAATTTATTTTTTTATTGTTTTCTCCGAAAATCTGTTTAATTAAGATTTTTTTATTAATTTTCGTTTTTTTGTTAATATTGAATAAACCAAATCTGTAACTTGTAGCATTATTATTATTATTATTATTGTGGGTATTATTATTATTATTATTATCATTGTTGGTATTATTATTATTATTATTATTATTATTATTATTATTATTATTATTATTATTATTATTTTTGTGTGCGCAATTATTATTATTTTTGCTGCCGTTGGGGGTCCAAAGCAAAAGAGTGAGCTTCTTGTAACCTGGCTGCCGTTGAGCTGTATCTGCCTTCATCATCTTCACGGTATACTCGTTCCTTTCTCACTATTATTATTATTATTAGTATTATTATTATTATTATTATTATTATCATTAGAACATACGTGATCCGGATCTTTGGAGTTTATTTTCATTTTAAGATCCCTTGACTATTATTGTTATTGCTACACAATATTATTATTATTATTATTATTAGTTTCTGTTACTATTATTATTATTATTATTATTGATTTGGTGTTCTATTGCTTGTGTTTGCGTGATTAGTTGCAACCATAAAGCGTAGGAACCATGACTATTACTTGAGACCATGTCCTGAAACGAGGGGTGTAGGAAAGAGTAAAGATAGGGAGCGTATATTGCGTTTGGCTTCTTGGAATGTAGGAACATTAAATGGTAAGTTGCTAGAATTGGTAGATGTGCTTAAAAGACGTAGGGTTCAGATAGCATGCCTCCAGGAGACTAAGTGGAAAGGACATAGAGGGGCTGAGTGTAATGGGTATAAGTTGTGGTACTCGGGGTCTGATGGAGCTAGAAATGGAGTGGGGTTTCTAGTGGCTAAGGAAATACACACTAGTGTGGTGGAGGTGATAAGACATAATGACAGGATTATGGTGTTGAAATTAGTACTAGGAGAGGAAGTAGTGGCAGTAGTCTCCGCCTACGCGCCTCATGTAGGCCTAGGGGATTAGGAAAAGAGAGAATATTGGGATTGCCTAGACGCAGTGGTAGGGGACATACCTAGGGAGGAGAGGATTTGCATAGGAGGTGATTTTAATGGACACATTGGTAAGGCTAACGATGGTTTTCAAGCCGTACGTGGGGGTTTCGGTTTTGGTGATAGGAATGAGACCGGAACAGATCTTCTAGAGTTTGCGGTGGCACAAAACCTAGGTATTATAAATTCTTATTTTAGGAAACAAGATTCTCATTTAATCACTTTTAGCAGTGGCGGACGCGACACGCAAATTGACTACCTTTTGATGAGGCAAGGAGACCGACGTTGGTGGAAGGACTACAAAGTCATACCTGGGGAGGCAGTTGTGACTCAACATCGACTACTAGTGACAGATATAGCCTTCAGAAATAAGCTGACTGTTCGAGAGAAGAAAGGTACACCGAGAATTCGATGGGGAAATTTGAAGGACGAAAATCTCCTACTGTTTAAGGATAAACTCATACTGAATACGCGTGCTCGACTAAATGGGGACTCAACTCATATATGGGAAGCTATAGAGACAAAGATCATCCAAGTAGCAAAGGAGACTCTCGGGGTCACAACAGGAAAGAGAAGTGGGCATAAGGAGTCTTGGTGGTGGAATGACGCAGTGCAAGACAAGATAAGGGACAAACAAGGATGTTTTAGGGAGCTAATGAGGTGCACGAATGAGGAGGAGCGAGTGGAATTGAGGGACAACTACAAAACGGCCTAGATAGAGGCGAAGAAGGCAGTGGCGGAAGCAAAGAAGGCGGCCTTTAAACGGATGTATGAAAGTCCAGAAACAAAAGAGGGGGAACATGCTATGTTTAAGATTGCCAAAGCCAGGGAGCGTAGAAGGCAAGATCTAGGACCGGTGAAGTTCATAAAGGATACAGATGGGCATGTACTGGTCAAGGAGCAGGACATCAAGCTAAAATGGCAAACCTACTTCCACAATCTTTTTAACAATGGGAGAGCTTACCAAGAAGAACATGACAACACAAACTTTCAACGACAACAATCGAATAACTGCTACTGCCGACAGATCACACGAGAAGAGGTGAAGGATGCACTTAGGAGGATGGGAAGGTCTAAGGCGGTTGGCCCAGACAACATACCCATCGAGGTGTGGAAGTGTCTGGGGGAGGAAGGAGTCATGTGGTTAACTACTCTGTTCAATAGTATTCTCAATTCAGGTAAGATGCCAGACCAGTGGAGGAGCAGCGTTGTAGTTCCTATCTATAAGAACAAAGGAGACGCCCAATGTTGTGGTAACTACCGAGGAATAAACTACTAAGTCATACTATGAAGCTATGGGAAAGAGTGATTGAGGTTAGACTTAGACGAGAAACTCAGGTTACGGTCAACCAATTTGGCTTCATGCCGGGGCGTTCCACCACAGAGGCAATACACCTTATAAGAAGATTAATGGAAAAGTATAGGGAGAAGAAGCGTGATCTACATATGGTGTTTATTGACCTAGAAAAGGCCTACGACAGTATGCCACGACAGGTGCTCTGGGAGTGCTTGGAGGGTAGAAGAGTGCCCAGGAAATACATAGAGATAATTATGGATATGTATACCAGGAGTGAAACAAGTGTCCGTGCGCCAGTGGGGGATACTGATTTCTTTCCTGTAGAGGTAGGTCTTCACCAGGGGTCAGCGTTGTGCCCGTTTCTTTTTGCAGTAGTCTTGGATGAGTTGTCAAAGTCGATTCAGGGGACTCTCCCGTGGTGCATGATGTTCGCAGACGATATTGTGTTACTTGCTGAGAAAAAACAAGATCTAAACATGAGGCTTTAGGAGTGGCGAACAACCTTAGAGACAAAAGGTTTAAAGATTAGCCGATCTAAGACGGAGTACCTACACTGTGATTTTGGTGGGATAAACGACAATGAAAACGCACAGATCACAATTGAAGGGCAGGTGGTCCCGCAGGTAACGAAGTTTAAGTATTTAGGATCATTTGTACAGAGCGATGGGGAATTAGACAGTGATGTGACCCACCGAGTTCAGGTAGGATGGTGTAGATGGAAAGCAGTCACAGGTATATTGTGCGACAAGAGTTTCCCGATTAAACTAAAGGGAAAATTCTATAGGGTGGCAGTTAGACTTGCAATGCTATATGGAACAGATTGTTGGGCCATCAAGAAGGCACAAGTGCGGAAGATGGAGGTAGCAGAAATGAGAATGCTACGTTGGATGTGTGGGCACACAAGGCTAGACCGAATAAGAAATGTTGTGTTTCGCGAGAGATTAGGGGTGGCGAACATAGCAAACAAGATAAGAGAGTGGAGATTGAGATGGTTTGGACATGTAAAGAGAAGACAGACGACGAATCCTGTTAGATCCGTAGAAAACATTACTATAGAGGGGATGAGGGGTAGAGGACGACCGAAATTGACTTGGAATGAGAGGATTAGGCATGATTTGATAGACCTAAACCTCTCCGAGAACATGGTTGAGGATAGGAATTCGTGGAGAAGTAGAATTAAAGTTAAGGATTTTTAGAGAGAATTGAATACCTTAGGGCTTAGACTTAACTTATTTAGGTCACATACCATAATGGTATTTCCCTTACATATATTATTATTATTATTATAATTATTATTAGCTTTTATATAGCTGTTAAACTGTGATCTTATTATTAATATTATTATAATTAGTAGTAGTTTTTATATGACTGTTAAACTTTGATTTCCTTTATTTTGCTTCATACACATGTACTTAGAGCCGAGGGTCTCTCTGGAAGCCACCTCTTTATTCCTTTGGATAGAGGTACGGTGTGCCTACATCCCACCCTCCCCAGACCCTACTTATAGCTTTGCTGTCGGTGGGATTTTACCGGGCATGATTGATTGATTGATATATTAATAGTAATAATAATAATATATTCATAATAATATAATAAAACAACAACAATAATAATATAATAACAATAATAATAACAATTATAATAATAATAATAGTAGTAGTAGTAGTAGGAGTAACAGCAACAGCAGAGCAGCAGCAGTAACAACAACAATAATAATAATAATGGTAGCATATATTAGTTAAAAATCAAACTAACGACTTTATATTAAATAAATATACAACGAAACCTAGTTCAAATTTGATAACCCCGGCGAGCTTGGCTGACCGTAAGACTGTTCAAGCTGGATATTATAACCGAAATACTCCTAACAAAGCGTAATATAATATGTTTTAGTTAAAAAAGCAACTAACGACTTAATACTGAATAAATATAAAACGAAACCTGGTTCAAATCCAGTAACCGCGGCGTGCTAGGCCATCGTTAAGCGTGTAGCCCGGCTCCTCCTCATTTGAGTCTGGAAATAAATGGTTGAACAAATACATTTTTTTGTTTTTCGCTTCTCAGGTGTATGCAATTGGGTCTCACTTGTGTGTGTATGAGATTGTACATATAAAGATTAAGAGAGGAAGGGAGAGTCGGCTCACCAATAATTCAAATGGGCATAATACGTCGCGAATAGCACGATACACGGCGTATAAGATACAATTTGACAACCTAAGACTGTCATAATCAGTCCTAAATTGACTGTATCCTATACGTCGTGCGTAGGGCGAGGCGCGGCGTGCAACGTATAGTGCTTGTTTGTATGGTTCTAGTGACTAGTACCAAAAAAAAAAAAAAACAACTTTCTTAAACATTAACCTATTGCCACGTGACATCGCAAGCTAATTAATTTCTGTAGTGGCTCAAGCGGACTCCCTCCAGCCGGCGACACCCAACCTCAAAGCACACGTGCTTTCTTCAATTCCTATTTGCTGCATCCGATCTACCTGGATTCATCTGATTGGTTAACTAAGTCTCATAGGTATCTCCAATGAAGACGTCAGCCCTAAGATGATTCCTAGATCTGTGTCCGCGCCGCGTTTCCGACTTTTCTATTTACATAACAATATATAACATAACCTCTTCCTGTAATATTAAGACATAATATTATTTTGTTAGCTATTAAATTAAATACATGGTGTGTTAAAACAAAACATCATTTGCCGTTTAAAAAAGAATATAATAATAATAATAATAATAATAATAATAAAGCATCATTTTCTAAATTAATATAAAATAACAAGTATCATGAAAGATAATACGTTTAAAAAAAAACATAGCAACTATATTACATACTCATACAAAAAATTCACAAATTCTTATGTTGTAAATAGACTGCAGTACGTAGTGATGGTATACTTTTGGATTAAGATTCGTTCAAGGTGGGGTAATGAACTTACTTTGGAAGAATTGACTGAGTATCAATTTCTAATAGTGTTATAGGTATGCTAACATTAATTTTTTTTGGTGATTTGGTGTAGTTGATGATTGTAAAGTTTGGTCATTTACATATATATATATATATATATATAATTTTAGTTGGTTGTTCAGAAAAAATTAATGTGTGTACTTATCTATACATTTATTTAATATTATTATAGCGGAAGACATTTTAATTAATCATATTACTCTGTATTTATTTACGTTTACATTCAAGGAATTTCAAAATCCAACATCAATCAATCAATCAATCATACTCAGTAGCAATCCCACAAATAGCAAAGCTATAAGTGGGATCTGGGGAGAGTGAGATGTAGGCATACCATACCCTATCCAATAGAATAAGGAGGTGGCTTTCAGAGAGACCCCTAGCTCTAAAAAATCGCATATATAGGAAAATATAAAAGGCAATCAAAGTTTAACAAAAAATAATTAACAATAGCACTTGGTAATAATAATAATAATAATATTGATAATAATAATAATAATATATAGATATATTGAAATACTAGGAGTAAAATGCAAAGAAGAGACTACGCAATATATATGAAAAGAAAATAACATAATGCCGTGTGACCAAGAATAAGGTACAGAGAAGCCCCTAGGGTATTACTTTCTCCCTAAAAGTCAATAGCCTTAATTCTACGTCTTCAAGAATTCATTTCCTCAACCATGTCCTCAGAGAGGTTTAAGTCTCGCAAATCATGCCTAATCCTCTCATCCCAAGTCAATTTAGGTCGGCCTCTACCCCTCCTCCCCTCTATAGTAATGTTTTCTAAGGATCTAACGGGATTCGTTGTTTGTCTTCTCTTCACATGTCCAAACCATCTCAATCTTCACTCTCTTATTTTGTCTGATATGTTAGCTACCCTAATCTCTCTCGAAACACACCATTTCTTATTCGGTCTAACCTTGTGTGCCCACGCATCCATCGTAGCATTCTCATATCTGCTACCTCCATCTTCCGCTCTTGTGCCTTCTTTATGGCCCAACAATCTGTTCCATATAACATTGCAGGCCTAACTGCAACCCTATAAAACTTTCCCTTTAGTTAAGCTGGGAATCTCCTGTCGCACAGTACACCTGTGGCTGCTCTCCATTTACACCATCCTACCTGAACTCTATGGGCCATATCACTGTCTAACTCCCCATCGCTCTGGACAAACGATCCTAGATACTTGAACTTCGTTACCTGCTGAACCACTTGCCCTTCAATGGTGATCTGGATGTTCTCATTGTCATTTACTCCACCAAAATCACAGTGAAGGTACTCCGTTTTAGAGCGACTAATCCTTAAACCTTTTCTCTCTAAGGTTGATCGCCATTTCTCTAGCCTCATGTTAAGATCTTGTTTTCTCTCAGCAACTAGCACTCTATCATCTGCGAACATCATGCACCACGGGAGTGGCTCTTGAATCGACTTTGCCAACTTGTCCAAGACTACAGCAAAAAGAAACGGGCTCAATACTGACCCCTGGTGAAGGCCTACCTCCACGAGGAAGGGGTCAGTATCCCCCATGGGCGCACGAACACTTGTAGAACTCCTGGCATACATATCTATAATTATCTCTATATATTTCCTCGGGACCCCTCTACCCTCCGGGCAATCCCAAAGTGCTTGGCGTGGCACACTTTCGTACGCCCTTTCTAGGTCAATAAACACCATATGGAGGTCGCTCTTCTTCTCCCTTTACTTTTCCATCAATCTTCTTATGATTTGTATTGCCTCTGTGGTGGAACGCCCTGGCATGAAGCCAAATTGGTTCACCGTAACCTGAGTTTCCCTTCAAAGTCTAACCTCAATCACTCTTTCCCATAGCTTCATAGTATGGCTTAGGAGCTTGATTCCTCGGTAGTTACCATAACATTTGGCGTCTCCTTTGTTCTTATAGATAAGGACTACGATGCTGCTCCTCCACTGGTCTGGCATCTTACCAGATTTGAGGATAATATAAAACAAAGTAGTTAAGCACATGGCTCCTTCTTCTCCTATACACTTCCACACCTCGATGGGTATGTTGTCTGGGCTGACCGCATTAGCCATTCCCATCCTCCAGAGTGCAGTCTGCACCTCTTCCCTTGTGATTCGTCGGCAGTAGAAATTATTCGGTTGTTGTCTTTGAGAGGTTGTGTGGTCATACTCTTCTTGGGAAGCTCTCCCATTGTTAAAAAGGTTGTGGAAATAGTTTTGCCATCTTAGCTTGATGTTTTGCTCCTTAACCAGTACATGCCCATCCATATCCTTTATAAATTTCACAGGCCTTAGATCTTGCTTTCTACGCTCCCTGGCTTTGGCAATCTTAAACATAGCGTGTTCCCCCTCTTTTGTTTCTAAACGTTCATACATCCGTTTATATGTCGTGTTCTTTGCGTCTGACACTGCCTTCTTCGCTTCTCTCTTAGCCGTTTTGTAAGTCTCCCTCAAACCCACTCGGTCCTCCTCATTCATGCACCTCATCAGCTCCCTAAAACTTTGTTGTTTGTCCCTTATCTTGTCTTGTACGACATCATTCCACCACCAAGACTCCTTATGCCCACCTGTGTTTCCTGTTGAGACCCAGAGAGTCTCCTTTGCTACTTGAATGATCTTTGTGGCCATAGCTTCCCATATCTGAGTTGAGTTCTCATCTAGTCGAGTCATTGTCTGCAACATGAGGTTGTCCTTAAACAGTGGGAGATTTTCGTCCTTTAAATTTCCCCATCTAATTTTAGGTGTACATTTCCTCTCTTGCTTAGTCAGCTTATTTCTAAAGCCTATATCTGCGACCAGCAAACGATACTGAGCCACAACTGTCTCCCCAGGTATGACTTTGCTGTCCTTCCACCAACGTCAGTCTCCTTGCCTCATCAAAAGGTAGTCAATTTGCGTGTCGCGTCCGCCACTGCTAAAAGTGATTAAATGAGAATCTTGTTTCCTAAAATAAGAATTTATAATACCTAGGTCATGTGCCACCGCAAACTCTAGAAGATCTGTTCCGGTCTCATTCCTATCACCAAAACCGAAACCCCCATGTACGGCTTGGAAACAATCGTTAACTTTACCAATGTGTCCATTAAAATCACCTCCTATACAAATCCTATCACCCCTAGGTACGCCCCCTACCACTGCGTCTAGGCAATCCCAAAATTCTCTCTTTTCCTGATCCCCTAAGCCTACATGAGGCGCGTAGGCACAAACTACTGCCACTACTTCCTCCCCTAGTACTAATCTTAACACCATAATTCTATCATTATGTCTTATCACCTCCACCACACCAGTGTGTAGTTCCTTAGCCACTAGAACCCCCACTCCATTCCTAGCTACATCATATCCCGAGTACCACAACTTATACCCATTACACTCAACCGCTCTATGCCCTTTCCACTTAGTCTCCTGAAGGCATGCTATCTGGACCTTACGTCTTTTAAGCACATCTACCAATTCTAGCAACTTTCTATTTAGTGTTCCTACATTCCAAGAAGCCAAACGCAATATATGCTCCCTATCTTTACCCTTTCCTACACCCCTCGCTTCAGGAAATGGTCTCAAATAATGGTCATGGCTCCTACGGTCTATGATTGTAGCTAATTACACAAACCCAAGCAATAGAAACACCCAATCTATATATGTAATACCACGTATTGCAAGTCAAAGAACACCCAGTCACACAAAACACACCACAACTACGCACCCAAAAGTACTCAACAAAAGCCCAAGGTGTGTTAATAAAATATTGTTTAAGATTAATATTGGATTTTAGTATACCGGGTAATATGTTAAATTTGAAAAAAAAGAGTGTATGTTAAACAGATTATTTAATACTTAATATTTAATTGCTAAAAGTCTTTTACTATATTACAACTCATGTTTATATAGATATTAAGAATTTAGGAATGAGTACACCTAGGTGTTTGTTGCAAGATTTCCGTTGATGACGTAGGTTGAAGGTGGACTCACTAACCAAGAAGCTGCCAACAATCAGTCGTCAGATTCTGAGAAAAGAAACCAAATCCCCCCAAATGTTGGTCGCCTGAATCCGGGAAGGAGCCCAACTAAAAATCTTTCCGGGGATGTCTTTTCGGTGTGAAGCGTCGGTTGGCCGGTCGTCTGGACTTGCTAAACAAAAGCAAACCCTCCTTTTGGTCGGAGGAAGTTACACCTTTTCACCTTGCAGTGTCGTTAACCTTGTAGTTCGACGCTCTCCGGTAAACACTAGATCTCGGCTCGATTTTCCGGAGATCAAGATTTAGTGCAAAAACTGAGACAAAAAAAGAGTCGCTGTGTCGAGATGGTTTTCAGGTGTTTAGAACTTCAACCCTTTGTACGTATCGTCGCTCGGTGATTCGCCGGAGAAACGGTAACACAACTGAGTGTATCGCCGGAGAAACGGTATTCTGGGCCTGCAAAAAAAGAGCAAACCTTCCTTGCCTTTGTACGTATCGTCGGTCGGAGAGACGGTAGTTGGTGAGCGGTTGGCCGGGCAAACCGAAAATCAAAGTTTTTGGGTGAAATCCTTAGTATCGGTGGAGTTTGTGGTAGATTTTTGGTGAGCGTTTGGCCGGACAAACCAGACTTAGCCAGAGAAGAACCTAAATTTTACCTTTGGCCGAAGAATGGCCGGTGAAGTTAGTGGTGACTGTTGGGGTTGTACGGCTGTACGGAGAGAAAAAAAACAAAGCAGAGTTCAAAAATGACAATTAAAAGAATTGTGCTTATCATATACAAGTTTCTACTCAAATTGGGTGTATAAAGTAAATCATAGAACTTGTAATCTGAGTTGTTTGTTGCATACATTATATATAAGTTATAACAAGCCATAACATAGTCCAATTTTCAAGGGGATTTTTGTCACAATCTTGAAGGGGGTTTACTGCCTGATATCAAACACAACATGTACACTTAAAAAAAAGCTAAGTGGATATGTGGAAATTAGTCAAAGCTATATAATTAATCTTAAAATAAAACAATATAACGTGTACACGTTACGTGAAAAACCTTACATAACTACGCCCTTAAACTCAAAAATTCAACTCCAGAAGGTACACACACTGTCGATTAAGTACTTTTATTACATTATAGTGTTTTTGGTTCTAGTATTTTTCATATTTAATTGTGGCACCATAACCATATATATATGATAAGACACAGGTAACCGTGTGCTTAATTAGGCTTTCATATTTTACAAAACAATATATACGATGATGTGATAAAGTTATAAACGAGTCACCACCAAAAAAAATGATCATTAGCGGCGACGGGCCGTGATCCGTGTTTTTATTTTAAGAAACAAATATGGGCCGTTGATAGTGGACTTGATCCTACGGCTAGGGTTTTTTTGCAAAGCCGTCGCCGCTAATAAGTCTTTGGCATTACCCGGGAGTTATATATGCTTTCCCTCTCTTTTCTCCATCTCAATATCCATTGATCTCTCCCAAACAGTCGCCGGACCTGCTTCCGTCTCCGTCTAATAGTTCGCCGGGTCTGCTTCCGTCTCCCGTCTCCATCTTCGTCTCCCAAACAGTTCGTCGGACCTGCTTCCGTCTTCCGTCTCCATATCCGTTTCCACCGTGGTATGTATATTCACCTCCTTCTTCATCTTTTCGCACTTTTATCTCCGTCTCCGCCGCCCTTTTATCTCTGTCGCCAGTAACGGCATCATGTTTCTCACTCACTTGTTCTCACTTTATCTCCATCGTGGTTTGTATATGTTAGGTGCTGCTCCTCCGATACTGGCCACCACTCGATCCGACGCTATCATCTCCGCCTCAACAACTGTAAGATATTCTTTTATTTATGTATATAATTGCCGATATGTTGAAATTGCCTGAAAATTGTTCGAAAATTGCTTGAGATTGCCGAATGGTGGTACGAATTGGGGCTGAATTTGTGTGAATTGCTGAATTTTGATAATTGGGGCCGGTGATATGTTTAATATGAGCCGAGTTGTACTTAGATTTGTGCTACGTATGAACTAATTTGTATGCATGTGTGTTAGCTCGTTTAATAATTGAGTATTAGCCCGGGAGTAGAAGTACACTCGTTTAATAATTGAACTAATTTTTGGTTTTAGTTTAAATATGTTTTTTTAAGTATGTTTACTTTGATGAAATGATTTTTTAGGTTTAGTTTCGGTGTGTGGCGAACGGTTTGGTTTGGTTCGGTTCGGTTTTGAAATTTAATGGTTCGGTTTTGGTTTTTATAATAAAAAACTGTGATTAACGGTTTGGTTCACGGTTTGACTTAGAAACCGTCAAAACCGGACCGTGAACACCCCTATTAATTAGAACTAATTTGTGTTTATAAACAACGGTGCCGATTATTTAAATATTGTCAAATATTATTATTTTATTATTCAAATATTATTTTATAAACAATGGTGCCGATTATTTGAAGTTTACTTATTATTCAAGTGTTCAAAGTTTTACTTATTATTTTATTATTCAAATATTACTAGTGTAATTAAATTATTATAAAAAATAAAAGATACCGGGCCACTCATTTTAATCATCACGAACTTAGAATGTCCACCCAAAATTGATTTAGAAATCAATTTTGGGTTGTCCCCGTTTTGGGACTGCCTTTTGAATACTTTATCTCATTTATGATGTGAATGTGTATTACATGATTGTTCATTTAAGAAAGATTCGGTTGTCATTTTCCTTTTGCTCCTCGGGTGTATATATATATATATATACATATATATATACTTGGGAGCTAAGGGGAAATGCTGCCGAATTTTTCTTAAACAAACAATCGTGTAATACATATTCATATATGATATAAAGTATTCAAAAGGTGGGTTTAGCAGCCTACCCTTGTAAATACTCAATCGGCCGTCCAAACAATCTTCTAATATTTTCCCGTAGCCTGAAACCCTAAATTATGTTTCAGTTGTATGATCATGTCCGCCGATAAAAATTGGATTACCAATCCAAGCATTAGATCAACCGAGTATCAGCAAGGACTCTAGTCTTTTATCGAGATGTGCAAAAACCAAGTTGATAGAAGAGGCTATGTAAGATGTGCGTGTGCAAAATGTCAGAATTTTGTAGTAATACCTTACAAAAGTATGAAAGGTCATATGCGTGCATATGGCTTTTGTCGGACGTACACTGGGTGGATCTATCATGGCGAAAGTTTAATTCCTCCAGTTGTGATTGTAGACGAGATTACTCCGACTAACGATATGGCCGATGTTATCAAAGACGTTATGAATGAGCGTATGGAAGAGGATACCAACGTTGATGATAGGGACTCGGGTTCAAACAGTAGCGATGTCCGTGATGGTTTTGAAGAGTTGTTAAAGGAAGCCCAGTCAGAATTATATCCTAGTTGTACCAAGTTTTCTTCCCTCGACTTTTTAGCAAAGCTTATGCATATAAAGGTGAAAAACAAATGGACTAATAGTTCGCTTGATGAGCTCTTCGAGCTGTTGCAATCTTCACATCCAGAAAGCCACAAGATTCCCGCTTCGCATTATGAAGCGAAAAAGACATTAAAGAAGATTGGCATGGGGTATGAGTCGATAGATGTGTGCAAAAAATGACTGTGCTCTCTTCTGGGCAGAACACCAATCGTTGCAGAATTGTCCTATTTGTAACAAGAGTCGTGGGTTGATACAAAAACAAAGGGCAAAAAGATACCTCACAAGGTGTTACGATACTTTCCTTTGACCCCCAAACTAAGACGTTTGTATTGTTCGAGGCACACGACAAAAGAAATGATATGGCACAGTACCGGACGATCAGAAGATGGTATGATGTGTCATCCTGTCGATGGATCTTCATGGAAAGAATTTGATAAAAAGTACCTTAATTTCTCGAGGGAACCCCGAAATGTTCACCTAGGGCTTGCAGCTGACGGTTTCAATCCCTTTGGTAACATGTCTTTGGCTCATAGCACGTGGCCTGCATGGCTATGCATGAAAGAGTCCTCATTCATGTTATCCTTGCTAATTCCTGGCCCTAAATCACCCAGAAAGGACATGGACGTTTTCCTTAAGCCCTTGGTGTGTGAGCTTAAGCATTTGTGGCAAGAAGGCGTACGTACCAAAGACGCGGCGACAAACACATTCTTCACAATGAAGGCGGTGCTATTATAGACCATAAACGACTTTCCAGCTCGTAGTAGTCTATCTGGTTAGAGCGGGCAGGGCTACAAGGCATGCCCGACTTGTAATGAAGACACTCCTTCAATGCATGTAACAAATAAAGTCGTATATGTCGGTCAACGCCGATTCTTACATGCTAACCATGCGTGGAGAAAAAGTTTGGACTTTAACGGCGAGCCCGAGACAAGATCCCCTCCGAAACAATTTAGTGCTGCTGGCATAGAAGATCAACTCAGTCGTCTACTCTATCGTGTACGGGCAAGCATCCCGATTTTGGAGGTGTTAAGAGAAAGCGAGAGGATTCGAGTTGAACTGGAACAAGCGAAGCATATTTTTTGAACTTGAGTATTGGTCCTCTCTCCAGCTGAAGCACAACTTAGATGTAATTCATATCGAAAAAAATGTGTGCGATAGTTTACTAGGTACTCTTCTAATGAACGATAAAACCAAAGACACGGCAAATGCACGAGTCGACTTGAAAAATCTAAATATTAGAAAAACACAATGGTTGGAACGAAAGGGTAACAAGTTTTATAGGCCCCACCCAAAATACTCATTAAAGGTCGGTGATCGAAAGCTTTTCTTTCAATTTATAAAAGATGTTAAACTGCTGGATGGGTTTGGACCTAATATCAGCAAGAGAGTCATAGATAACAACTCTAACATTACTGGGTTGAAATCTCATGATTGTCATATTCTCATGCAACGCTTGTTACCGATTGGTGTTCGAGGGTTTTTGACCAAAGATATTTATACACATATTGTAAACCTTTTCACGTTCTTTAAGCAGCTTTGTTCAAGAACACTATTGGTAGATGATATGAAGAAAGCAAAGAAGGCCATTCTTTTGATATTGTGCAAGTTAGAGTTGATATATCCTCTAGCGTTTTTTGACATTATGGTTCATTTAGTTTTGCATTTACCAGATGAAGCACTTCGTGGAGGTCTAGTCTGTATGAGATGGATGTATCCGTTTGAAAGGTATATGAAAAAACTAAAACATTATGTCAGAAACAAGGCAAGGCCAGAAGGTTCTATAGCTGAAGGTTATGTTGCTGAAGAGGCTCTCTCATTTTGTTCGATGTATCTTCAAGATGTTCAAACTCGGTTCAATCGCCCCGACATAAACGAAGATGCCGTTGTCGGAAAAACTAAGTTGTGGATGTTTGAGTCTAAATGTCGCCCGGCTAGCGCAAAGAATATCAAATATCTTACTATCAACGAGAAGCTCAATTTCGAATGGTTTGTCCTCGATAGCTGTCAAGAAGTTAGGGAATATATGAAGTAAGTGCTCATCTCTTTAACTTTTTATAATCTGTTAGGTATTTTCTCTTTCCTTATTGGGTCTATATTTTTGTCGTTGACTTAGTGAATTCAAATATGAACATCCCCAAGATGACGTTAAAACTAAATTTCCAAAGTGGTTTATCGAGAAGGTAATCCATATAATCTGTTAGGTATTTTCCTTTTGATTTAGTTATGCATTTACCTGATGAAGTAATGCATATTATTCTATATTTGTTAGTTATATTTGATGAAAGTACAAAATTCTCCTAAATTCCACCCAGAGTTGTATTCTCTTTCAATGGGTGCGGAAATAAATGCCTTACAGTGCTTGCATAGTCAACGGTGTTCGGTTTATGGTGCGTGGTCGTGACGTAGAATGAACAACACAAAACTCCAGGGTTCTAGTAGAAGGAGTGAACCATGAGAAATACTATGGCCAAGTAGAAGAGATCATTGAGTTGTGCTATGGAAATGGGTATTCAACTGTCCTATTTCGGTGCAAGTGGTTTGATACGCGAAGGGGTGTTAGACATGATAATAATATCACCAGTATCAACACAGAGCACGAATGGGACAAAGAAGATCAACTTATATTTTCTTCGCAAGTCAAAAAAGTGTTTTACATTCAAGAACCTTGTCGAGGAAACCAAAATAATAACCACCGATGGGTTGTCGAGAATGTTAATCATTGAAAAATTTGGGATCTACCTACATTAAACGATGGCCGCGTTGAAAATGCTCAAAATGTTGACAATGACTTAGTAGAAGATCTTGACGTTCATAACAATTCTTCATCTAATTGTTTACTTTCCATTGACTTTACTCAATACTTGTTAAACACGTCTTCTTATGTCACTGTGGGTGAGAAGTCAAGTGAAGTTAATCTGCCAACGGTTACCGCTAATACATTGTCTGATGACGAGAGTGATAATGACGAGGATGATTTTGAGTACGACACGGAGGGATCGGAGGCAGACACTGAAGAATCCAAGGGAGAGTTTGATTAAAATAATAGTTGTAATTTGTATTTGTATGTGGTTATAAGAAAACATTGTATTTTTATGTAGCAATAGAAAACTTGAATCGTATTATATATTTGTATTGCATATCTTATAACTTTTCAGATCATGGCGGACGTCATGCCTCGAGGACATGGTGGCGATGGTGCCGAGGATCCGCCACCTCCAGGTGGTTTTCGGCGAGGTGTTCACGAGGATGATGGTAAGGGTTACTATAATTTATTTATTTACTATATTTTATTCATATATTATAAATAAATATACATGTTGTGACTAATAAATTTTAATTTTATTTGTAGTATTACCTGCTCGACGTAAGGGACGAGGTCCTGCCAAAAATAAGAAATTGGCAGCTGCATACAAGAAAAATGGGGGGCCTTTGTCTCTCATATTTGACAGGAGTGCTACATTTATTCCTATTGGTGAGGTTGCCAACATGTTTATTCGCGAGGTGGGAATATACATGGGGAGGAACATCGCCTTTGACAAGGAAAATTGGGCGAATGTGTCTGAAGCGGAGAAAAATGCTTTGTTCGAGCATCTTGGTGTAAGTGATTTGTTAATTGAATATTCTTCATTTAATTATTTGTCTTTTATTTAATTAACTAGTTTCTTTTATTTGTTTCCTACCGATACTTCAATTTACAAGAGATAGAGCAAGATCCACAAAAATATTTGTTAAAGGGTGGCATTGACTTTGTGATCTCAAAGCGATATAGAGATCGAAAAAGCAAAGCAAAAGGCCATTATAAGGCTGTGGGTGGAAATGCTAATATAGACTTAACAAAGAGGAAACCCCCCACGGAGATGAGTGAAGAAAACTGGAAGAAATCTGTCGACCTTTTCCAGACCGTGTCACATGAAAACCGGTCGTCGGTCAACACAGCAAACCGACAAAAGCAGCAATACACAAACCGGGGGGGGGGGGGCATCCTATAGTAGCTATGGCTACAAAAATGTAATGATTTATATTTTTACACACACATACAAAAATTATATATATATATATATATATATATATATATATATATATATATATATTGCTTGCATATTAATATTTAATGTTATACAGCGCCTGAACGAGCTCCAAGTTTTTAGGAAAGCTCATTGTCGACGTGATGGCACTTTTGATAGTGAGGTGGCGGAGCGTTAATATGTATGTATTTATTAAAGTATATTTTTTACATATATTTTAAGTATATTTTTCAAATATATTAATCATCTTTTGTGTTGTTGTAAAATATAGAATGAATTATGGAACGAGATCGAGGAGCAAACTGAGCCTAATAGCGAAGGCGAATTTGAAGAAACTGATGGGCCGATTTCAAATGCGGTCGGAATATTTGAAAAGGTGTTGGGTCGTCGACGCGGGTGTATGAGAGGTATCGGGCCTAAACCTTCTATAGCCGCATCTTCGAGTGTCGCGGATCAATTTGATAAGGAGTCGACACCACAGCCATTCTTTACACCGGTAAAAATATATATATATTTTTTATCTTGGTAATTTGGTTTAGGTAATTTTGACCCATACATGTTAGTAATTAATTATTCTTTTTTACTTATAGGCTCAACTTGATCGAATTTTTAGCGACCCAGAGTTTGTAGCTCATATGTCACAACATAATGCCTCGGCCTCATCGAACAAGGTATCAAGGAATCATGATGATCTATTCGACCAAGACGACATGGATGAGGAAGAGTGAGAGTATATTGGACGATGTTTTATCTAGACGATTGTAATGTTTAATACGGTTGTTTTCGTGTTTTATCTTAACTACTTAGACGATGTTTTATGTTTATGATATATGCGTATGAAATTTTTTGGATTTGTGTTGTTTTGGAAATCTGGAAATGATCATGAAATGCAGGAAAAGTGGTCAGGAAAGGAACCGAAAATAGAGCAGTGTTGGACTGCATGCCTGCTACTATTAGCGGCGACAGTTGTCGCCGCTAAAACCTTACGTATAAGCGGCAACAGATTTATTAGCGGCGACATGTGTATTAGCGGCGACGGGCACTTATCAGCGGCGACATGTGACCAATAGCGACAAATTATCAGCGACGATTTATTAGCGGCGACAGTATTAGCGGCGATTTTTACTACTATTAGTGGCGACATTTGGCGCCGCTAATACGCACTTTTCTTGTAGTGAGTATTAATAAACTAGATGCCTACCATGTAAAAGAAAAATATACCATGTAAAAGAAAAATATTTTGTTCATAGTTTATGAAGTGACGTACCATCTTCTCTCTACTTTGTTTTCTCTTCAACATTTTTCTAAGTGTTTTAAAGATATATTAATATATATCCTAATCATATTTAAAACACATATAGTATTTACAATATGCAATACCACCCCCTCAATTTTCATGTTGACTCTATGAACTAAGCATTAAAATATTGGCAATGCGGTATATACCGTATATTAATTCAATAAGTTTAGTCATATAATACGTTTATATTGAGAAAATGTGATCTGCTGTCTCTTCATATACACCACAAAAAGCACATGAGGAATCATCCACATCAATGTTCCTCTTTGGAAGAGCCATTCTAGATGGAATCCGGTCTAAAGATATTGATAGAGAGTAATGAATTTTTAGATTGCAATAGTATTTTTGAAAGCTTTACAAGAACCATAAAAGAGATGGTTATTGATGTGATCGTAAGGAAAAAGAAGAGAAGATAACAAAATGGAAAATGAATTTATATATATAGAGGGATGTGTTATACATAATCAATTTTAAGTAAATTACCATAATCATATAATAGAAAATTGTCATAAGTGCATAGACACTTATACTTGTTGCAATGTAAAGGATAAGACACTTTTGAAAAATATTTGTCTCTCTTTTTAAAAAAAAACATGTAACCAACTTCAATGCAATACATACAAATGTTTTTTATACGATTCTTACAACTTTTGATCTTGAATTTGTTTTATATTAAACGCATCTCTAGAAATATATTGTCTTTCTTTTTTGTTAATAAAACAAATTAAAATATAAAGTATTCTTTTGAACTTATATCATAAAGTAAAATCATTCTAAGCTTTAATCTCAATGTAATAAAACACATAACCACCAAAATACTAAAAGAAAATCGAGATTATGAATAAATAATTATTACCGATCAAACGTCATCAAATCGAGCATCGTGTTTATTTCAACTGCCAACAAATGCTATAAACTATTTGTTTAAAATATATTAAATTCATTAATGTCCAAATTGAATTAGTTTTATTAAGGATGATGGAATCTAAGTTGATGATTCTGCCACCATCACCCATCGGTATCAACTATCTTTTATTGGTGTTAACGTAATATTTTAAGTATTTTATTATTTTTTATAATAGTTTTTTTTTTTTTGGTTAATAATGGGTGTCTTGGAATTTCTAGGCTTTGGGACCATGATGACGATAGCGGACAATAATTTCAGTTGAAAAGTCCAAACTTGTTCATTAAACATTTTTGTCTCTTGACTTTATATAAAATGTGACACCTTCATTCTAAAATGGAGTCGGACTTGCAAAGGAAAATAAGATTTGTTGATTTTAGATTTTAAAAATTGTGAAACATATTGCTGAGTTGAACGGTAGTTAATAGCGGATCCACCGTCCCAACCGGGGCCTTAGGTATTGTCACCACGAACATCTATCAGTCAATCCCCACCATCGTCTTGCAACCTACCGAGTCCACAGCGTACCGACACCACCTACTGGTCAATGCCGCAACCATTGCATCAGTTGCACCACCATTGATGGTGGGAGCAGTGATGGGATGAAGATGGCGGTGGATGAATCCAATAGCACGGTGACACGAGGGTGACTGGCTATATATATATATATATTTTTTGGGGGGAGGGGGATGGTTAGTTTAGTTGGGCTTTTTATATTTGGGAATGATTGTGAATTACTTTACATAAAGAAATGTGGTCGGTACCTAATGGTTCGCCCGACTCATACATTTGTGTGACGGCTCATTGGGTTGACCCCGAGTCGTGGCAAATGATGAAACGAACCGTTGCGTTTCAATTGTTTGATTACCCGCACACGGGTAGAAATATTTTTAAACTCTTGGATAAAGTCATTCGACAATACAAGATTGAACATAAAATCTTTTCAATTTCGTTTGATAACGCGTCCAACAATACGGCCGCGGTTGGCCATTTAAAATTAAAGTATAAACCTATTTGTGATGGAGCGTTTTTTCATAGCCGATGCATTGCACATATTATCAACTTGGCCGTGCAAGATGGGTTAAACGTGATCGAAACGCAAAGAAACAATTTTAAAAGAATGTTACGAGATGTTTTTAGCAACAATAAAACATTTTCAAGATACAAAAAATTTTGTGATGAAGCTAATTGTCAATGGTTGGGGCCCAATTGGGATTGTCCAACAAGATGGAACTCGACTTGTGATATGTTTGAGAAAGCCATCCAACAAAAAGAATCACTAATTGCGTTTCATCAAATAATGTCAAATAGGGGTAAATGTGCACCGTACGATCCTAGAAACTGGTTATTGATTGAGATCGTTACGGAGGTCCTTCAAATTTTTAAATCTTGCACAACTAGTTTATCCGGGGTTTACTATCCAACAAGCCCTATTGCTTTACCAAAAATTGCTGTCATGTGCACAAAGTTGAGTGAACTTCATTGTAGGGGTGCACCTTATTTTGATATGGGTGTAAAAATGAAAAAAAAATTTAGAAAATATTTTCAACAACTACCCGCTGTTTTGACATGTGCTGCTGCGTTAAACCCTTGCATAAATGTTGGTGGTGTTGAAGCTTTAATAGAAAAAATTTGTGACGAGCTAGAGTTAAACGACGATCAAAACCCCTATTATAACCAAACTTTAAAGAATGCTTTCAACACCACCTTGTCTAACATGTATGATGTTTACCTTACAAAATACGGGTCGTCTTCCCAAATTCATGACTCGTTAAGAGCTGTTGCCCAATCCCAATCCCAAACCGACCTTGAAATGGGGATGTACTACATGATTTGGGAAGACGCCGGTAAACGTCAAAAGGTAAACACCCCAAGCAGTGAACTTGGAAGGTATGGTGGTACCAACTTTGTGAAACACATGACTCCAGATGAATTTAGAAGTCTTGATTTGCTGGCTTGGTGGAGAGGTAAGGAGGATGAGTTTCCGATCCTCGCCGCCATGGCCAAAGATTTACTAACGGTCCAAGCTTCCACGGTAGCTTCGGAGTCTGCTTTTTCTGTTTCTGGCAGGGTTATATCGATTAGGAGGACTCGACTCACTCCACCAGCTGTAGAGATGTCTATTTGCTACAAGGATTACTTGGACTCTTTAGATAGGGCACAACATCAATGCTCACTCGAGGGGGAAATGGACTATGAGGCGGGCTTGTATGAAGACGAGGTCAATCAAGGACACACTCAACCAATGACCGATGAAGAAGCCGCGTACGACGATTACCTAAGGAATAGCTCGGGATCGGGTAGCGAGGAAAATAATGAGTAAGAAACAGCAAGTTGTTAATGTAATCGTGTCTAAGCATTCTTTAATGTTTGTATTTTTGAATTACGAATATGCGATAATGATTAAATGTTTGTATTTTTAATGTAAAAGCTATAAATGAAAGTTATGTATTTTTGAGTTACGAATATGCGATAACGATTTAATGCTTGTAGTTACCGGTTTGCCTTGTAGTTACCGGTTTGTTTATACTGTGAAAAAATAATGGTTATTTAAAAAAAAAAAAAAACCGGTTAACCGGTTAGACCGGTTATTAAAAAACCGGTTAATAAAAAAACCGGTTTATTAACCGGTTCTAACCGGTTCCTAAACCGGTCCTAACCGGTTTGACCGGTTATGGTTTTCATACACAAAAACCGGTTATTAACCGGTCCGGTTATTAACCGAACCGGTTTTTTTCCTGGACGAAAAAAACCGGTCCGGTTAATAACCGAACCGGTTTTTTTAAAAAAACCGATTTGTGCACCTCTAATTCAAAGTATGAAAATTCAATCCTGAAATAAAGGATGCTTTCCTTATATACGCGTCGATTGGGCACAGGGGTTGGGTGAAACTTTGGGATTGTTCAGAGGCAGTTATAACTTAACAATTATCTTTGACATCAGAAAGTGTACTTTGGTAGGAAACCTAGTAGCTACCGTAGTTCCAAGCCACAATCAACCTTAAATTTCACTATTGAACTTCAAAAGCACTACCGACCTGCTAAGACACTACTAACTTTCAAAGTCACTATCGACCTTTAATTATTACTGAACAACAATAACTTTTAAAAATCATTTTCAAGCAACCTTTTCTCATTCATGTCAAACTGATACGTTTAAGATGAAGTAGCTTTAAAGGTAAAATTGGAAAGTTTCACGCGACCTCAACTCCCCTTGGACCTCACTAGGGACCAACTTCTTGACCCTGCTAGAGTGCTA
The DNA here is from genome assembly GCF_021521415.1 of Bidens hawaiensis. Lineage (NCBI taxonomy): Eukaryota > Viridiplantae > Streptophyta > Magnoliopsida > Asterales > Asteraceae > Bidens > Bidens hawaiensis. The sequence continues at coordinate 116,163 of NW_027495359.1, read as the reverse complement.
TATCTTATCTGCTAATGAGCAACCCCGTGTTTGGAACCCCCTTGAAAAGACGTTGAAGGGTGACGTAGAATGTACGTACGGATCGGAAATGTTATCGCTCAAGCCTTGAGGTGTGGAAAACAACAAGGACGGAAGAATACAAGAAACGTTAAGCACATCTTCATTAATATAACAAACAGATTACAAAAGATATGACTTTACCAAAGCACTTTCTCTCTCTAGCATCTGGCATTCATGACCAAAGTTTCTGGTCATGCATAAGTCATCCTATTTATAGGTTTGGCATGAAAGACACATATGGCGTATATGTTATCCGGCGCATATGTTATGCGCCGCATAACATATCCGTTCATATGGACTTATACGCTACTACTATATTACAAACATACATACATTTGACCTTAAATACATACAAGCCTAATACAATCCTAGCTATAGACGTTCATGTCCTAACATGTAGACTCTCCCTCGGATATAGCTAGATCTTATTTTTTTTTTCTTAAAATATTCATTATACAAAATCTTACTTAGAAACTATCAAACTACAAATCGACATTTTCTGGTGTAGTCTTGGCAGCATCCAAGCCACCAGAAGATTCAGTCTGTTGATTTTGATCACACTATATTCATCTAATCCGTAATATATTTTCTCATTAGATATATTCGAAGACACACATTAAGATATGATAGTGAAATATTGCAACTTGTCCTTCCTTTGTAAATTCTCGAATCCTCATTTTCTTAACCATCTTGTTAGCATCATCTGAATCATCATCTTCATCAATTTCGCTCAACATTACGTACCTGCATTAATATTCAATAAGTATGATAATAAACTGTCCGTATATGTATTCATTCCGACTTTGTTCCGTATAAGTCAAAACAGTTCCAGATATGATTCACGAAGATCAAACTGTTTTAATCTCAGATTTTACTACCATCTTAAACCAATTTCGGTATTCTTAAAAACTATTGAGAAAGAATTTTGATTTTGACAATCGAGATCTTTTAAATCAAAAATCAATACTGAAAATTGTATTCGAATCAAAGATCATTCTTTATTACAAGCCAATCATACGATTTTCAATCATAATATATTACCTGTTTGTAGTAACTCGAACCAGCAATTATACTTGATAATCGACGTTCAATTTTGAATCAGTATGTTTATGAATAGACGTATGCTTATTATTATATATGGATTTGTCTATTAATAGTAACATTATAATGTTCACCTGCTTATCACTGTTTTGGTCAGACCTACTAAATGTTATCTATCTACCAAAACATATAGATCACAAAATATTATATTCATTACATATGCGACGGTTAAGTATTAGAGCTTATACAATGCATATCATATACGCCGCATAAGTTGAAATACTTATGCGCTGCATAAGTATGAATACCATATTTTGAACAGATTTTGCAATTCACACCCATGTAATGTTACAAATACAAATTAATGTCCTTGCACATCAAAAGAATAACTTAAATAAGCTAAATTTGAAAATATACTTTATATCAATTTCAAATTAATGACCTTAAATATAACAGATAAACGTTTGGTTCTTTTTGAAATGATTTGAGAAACACAGCTTGATATATTTTTCTTGAAAATCATTAAAACCACAGAGATAGTTCACCCGGACATCGAGAGTCGAAAACTAAATAAGAAAGAGAAATCTTTTGGATTTTAAATGAAAGACAGTAAATCAAACAAACAAACTTCAAGCTATAAACATAAAAATCACATATAATTTTTGTGAGTTTGAGCAGGGAATCATATTGACCAAATTACCCTTCCATCACAGTTTTATTTTCAGCTTTTATTCTGACTGGTGTTAAGTCGGTTATTGGTATTGTTGTCCACCTAAACCTTCCAACAAATTGTTTAGAAGTTTCTGTGATATGATTAATTGGTTAAATTAAGCACAGAATATCATGAACTATCAGTTCTAATCAAGATCAGGCATAATGTGACTTTTACACAGTCACCCCAACTTGACTTAAACCTTATAATCAGAAGATCAAAATCTTTTTATTTTTAAGAAAAACTAGCAAATAATCCCGACTACAAGATATACCCCCGTTATCAAGCAATACCCTAAGGTCCTTTCCCATGGATAAGTGTGCACGATTTCATCTGTCGGATTGCATACATTATGTCCCTCGTGGTCCATTTCATAATGGTAATAAGACGCGAGCAAGGGGACACTGTATGACTAACAACGTGTTTTGATCAAGTCAGTAATGAATTAGTACAAAAGTACTTATGTGATCAAGATTAATGACTTATTGAGCAGCTAAACTGTGGGTTCGCTTTTTAAAGCAATTTTAATATTCATCGAAATGAATACCCAGATGTTAAAACGCATAAAGACCCAATGGTGTCCAGAACCTTAAAGCATCCCATCAATATAGGATTTAAGACCATAAGACCATACATCATTAAAGCGTTAACCATTAACTAGTAGCTATTATTTTTCAATATATAATAACCAATCATTTGATTAAAAGGCTTGAGTATGACAGGCTTTTACATTTTTTTTATGATTATCAAGACTTTGCTAGAAACTAACACCCCTTTTAATTTGGCATTTTTAGGTTTATATCACATATTTTTCCCTACTTGTTTGTTTAAAGGCATACCAATGCACTAATACAGTTAAGCACATAGTCTTTTATGCCTACTTTTTACTGGACTTGGGACCAGATGATCAGTGTACTATCATCTTCCCATTCGCTTCAAAAACTCATTTTCTGAGAAGCAACATTTTTTAATGTTTTTGACATTTTGAATTTTATATTGTTTTTGACTTTTTCAAAATTTTCAATGTTTTTGGTTTTTCTGAAAATATCTCCCCCTAAAATCAAAAACCATATGAAAAATATTTACAAAAAGCAACATTGACTCCGATGTATAGGTTCACAGGATATCAGAATCATCCAGTATCTCGGTAACACTCTTTTCCCCACCGCCCAAAACTTTTATACCATTAAGCTTTAATAAGTAGTTAAAACGTAACCTATCGAAAGCTTTGGTAAAAAGATCAGCTTTTTGCTCATCGGTGTGAATTTTGTCTACGGTGATCAACTTCTTTTCATAGCAATCACGAATGAAGTGATACCCTATTTCTATATGCTTTGTTTTAGAGTGATTTACCGGATTTTTAGTTATTGAAATTGCTACAGAATTATCTACAAAGATAGAGGTTGTTAGAAAATTCAAACTGTAGTCCCGCATTTGTTGTTGGATCCATAGAACCTGAGAACAGCAACTGAAAATAGCTACATACTCAGCTTCACAGGTAGATAGCGACACACTTTTTTGCTCTTTACACTGCCAAGTGACAAGTCTCTTGCCAAAGAATTGACACCCCCGCTGTTGTAGATTTGGCGTTCAGCTTGCAGCTTTTGTAATCCGAGTCTGAGTATGCCCTCATCACAAACTCATCGTCTTGTGGATACTAGAGACTGACCCCCGGACATCCCATAAGATAGCGTAAGATGCACTTGACGATCATGAGATATGACACCCTCGGATTAGACTGATATCGGGCGAACAAACATGTGGCATACATGATGCCTGGCCGTGACGCAGTGAGGTACATAAGTGAGCCTATCATGGATCGGTACAAGGTTTTATCCACCTTCTCCCCGTTGGGATCAGGTCCAATACCATGATTCAGAGGTAGAGGAGTACTAATAGCCGATGCATCAGTCATATTGAATTTCGTCAGAACATCATTGACGTATTTCGTCTGGTGAATAAAGATACCATCAGGTAACTGCTCCACCTTAAGTCCTAAGAAAAACTTCATCTCCCCCATTGTACTAATTTCGAACTTCTGCTTCATCACCTCCTCGAACTGCTTGCACTGATCATCGTTTGTCAACCCAAAGATGATATCGTCTACATAAATCTGCATAATCAGTAGATGGCCGTCCACTTGCTTCGTGAAGAGTGTATAATCAACGATTCCTCGGATAAGCCCATTGTCCAAAAGATGTTGGGAAAATGTCTCATACCAGGCTCTCGGGGCCTGATTGAGACCATATAAGGCTTTCTCGAGAAGGTACACCTTGTCCTTATGGATGGGATCGACGAATCCCGGTGGTTATCCCGCATAGACTTCCTCACTTATTCTCCCGTTGAGAAATGCATACTTAACATCTAACTGATAAACCTTAAAGCCCTTCCAAGAAACGAAAGCTAGAAAGATCCGAACACCCCTCTAGCCTTGCAACTGATGCATAAGCCTCATTATAGTCAATATCCTCTCTCTGATTAAACACAAGAACAACTATCCGAGCCTTGTTTCTTTCAATAATCCCATTCTAGTCTCTCTTGCACTTAAATACCCACTTGGTATTAATCTGTTTCTTGTTATCCGACAAGTCAACGAGCTTCCAAACCCCGAGCTTTTCAAATTGCATTAATTCTTCCTACATTGCATTTACCCAGATCTCTTCGGTTAAGGCTTTTTTGTATGTCTGTGGTTCTATTTGAGAAATGAAACATTTGAAGGAGAACTGGCTTTGTAACGGTGATACACTTGTGTAGAAACATCGAAGGCTCTGATCGATCTGACGTTGAGTTTGGACCCCCCGTGTTCAAATCACCAATTATATTCTCTTCCGGATGATACGAAAACGTTTTAGGCATTACATCGGTAGAAACTGACACATCAGTTTGGAGATTTGATGCATTGTCTTGAACTAACACTTCAGGTGACGAAGGAGAAACATCCTTAATTAATTCCTTATCTGTTTCACTATCATCATCAAAAACGGGTGTATTCTCAAGCATAGCATTGGTCGTGATGGGATCTGGAACACTTTGAGGAACTGTAACAGTAGGAGCTTCTGGTGTTGATACAATGACTGAATCTTCAGATAACTGTTGTTGATATAACATGGTGACAGTATCTTCAGACAAAGTCTCCTCAGGGAGTTTAAAACTCTCCCTAAGGCATCATAATTGAACAACCGAGAATCTCTAGATTGTTGGGTTGGTGGAGTATAACGCTGACAATCCACGCTTTGTACTTACACGATTCGGTGTCTGCTGGGGATGTATACACGTTTGAGAGGACTAGCATAACCAACAAAGAATCCTTCAACCAACTTGGTAGCAAATTTTCCATCAGGTTCAAGAACGATACATGTAGATCTAAACGGTTCAAGCCACTTGAGATTTGGTTTACATCAATTAAGTAGCTCAAAACACGTTTTCCCGAACTTCTTCACAGTAAGAACACGGTTAAGAGTATAACAAGCCGACGCTACTGTTTCGGTCCAAAAATTAACTGGTAACTTTGAATCTGCAAGCATAGTTCGGGCTATCTCAATTAAAGTCCGATTCTTACGTTCAGCGACTCTGTTTAGTTGTGGAGTATAGGGTGCACTAAACTCATGAAAAATCCCCCATTCGTTACAATACTCCAGCATCCGATTGTTCTTGAACTCAGTCCTTTTGTCGCTTTGAATTCGACGACTCAACAAATTGTACACTGTCTCGAGTTTCTTGAACAGAACCATAAGCGAATCAAACGTCTCATCTTTGGTATCCAAGAACATAACCCAAGAAAATCGTGAATATTGGTGACCACGAGGCAATAAAGTTCACCCCTGATACTCTTGATATTCATAGGACCGAAAAGATCCATGTGCAGATGCTCAAACGGTAAGTTGATGGAGTTTATCATCTTCTTCGGATGAGTTTTTCTCATTTGCTTCCCTTTCTTACAACCTAAGAATTCTTCGTCCAAATGAAAACTCCTCAAATTAACCCCCTCGACCAAATTTTTTTGAACCAGGTGGTTCATCTTCCTCACATTTGTGTGTCCCATCCGACGATGCCATAAGATAGACTCCCGCTCCGACGCTTTTGAAATGAAACATTGAGCGCTTGATGTAGACGTTGACGCGGTGCGCATGTTGAGAACATAGAGATCGTTCTCGCGAGGTGCTCGCATCAATATCCAATCATCTGGAATCTTGAAACCCCGTTTCAAAATAACGCACTCCTTGTCAGTAAAGTGTGTCAAGAAACTCTTATCACATATTTGTGATATGCTAAGCAAGTTGTTCTCCAACTCCGATATGTAGTTCACTTTGTCGAACGTGACCTTGCCATTTGTCAATATGCCTTTACCCACAACCTGACCTCCTTGGTTACTGGCAAAACCGACATACCCTCCATGAATAGATCTGACATTCTCAAGTAGGTGTAGGGTACCCGTCATGTGCCTCGAGGCTCCACTATCCATTATCCAACGTGAGTCATGGGATCTTGGAAGCCCTTGCACAACAAGTAACGGTTTAGTGAAACAAGGAAACCCAAGCCTTCTTGGTCTTGGGTTGTTATAACTTCTTATACAACATCTTAACATCTTCAATATCTTATTCACATGATAATAAATGACAACTGGATATATGTGAATCAGTTACAGATTTCTTGTCATCTTCAAAACTCGGTGGCTTTTCATGTGACACAGTTTTTGCCACCCAGTTTTGAATGACATTCTGTTTCTTGATATAAAAAATGGATGGTGTAGAATTTGAACATTCAGCTTTGTCACACCCACTTTTTACAACCTCTTCTCTCTTTAAAATCCTAACCGGCTCGGATTTTATACCCGGTCTTTTAGAGATGACCTTCTAAGGCTGAAAGTTTTCGTGTTTTTGTCAATTTGGACATGCATAGAACACATTCCTAATCTCATTACAATTGAAACACCGCCTCCAATCAACAAATTTGTTGACCTGATTTGCTGTTTCAGCACGCTCACGTTCCGCTTTTAACCGATAAAACTCTTGATTTGTTTGATTTCGAAAAATTGCTTGTTTTTCGGACTCAGAAGTCACTCATTTGACAAATACAATATTGTTAACCTTTGTTGGTTTGTTAACTCTATGAGATTGCTTATTATAGAAACTTGTCTTAGCAAATCTCTTAGAGTTACCAACATCCTCATTCTCCGACAGATTAACCTTAGCAATTTGTTCGGTTAACACAGATTCATCAACTTTTATTCCAGTTGCACCATCACAACCAGAACTATCATTTTCATCAGTCTCAGAAGCATTGATAGAATCATCAACACGCACAATGGAATCATGAAGTGGAGTCTTAACTCCCATGTTCAACGCCTTTTTAATACCCTTAGGTTTCTTCGGAATGTAAGAATTCCAAATTGGAGGCGGAACAGCATGATAATCCACAGAAGATTTGACGTTCTCGGTCACATCATCCTCAGATTTTGAAAACTTTTTAGGCATAATATGATCGAGAACGTAACATGAGGCAGCATAACTAATTAATTTTATATTAACTCTCTTAGTCTCAATCTTGAGTGTTCGAAACTCAAGTTTGAGGGCTGCGTTCTCATCTATGTGTCTGTTAATGGCAATTTGTTTGTCCTCAACCGTGTGTTTCAGCATCAAGATGGTCTTTTCATCTTGTAGGATTTTCTTCCACAACTTCTTTTTACACTGTCACACCCCAACCTAAGGCAGAAATGTCAAGGTGTGAGCATGATTGCTCATAGCTCGAGGTAACTATCATGCAAAAATATGGTGACAATATCTAATAATTGATTTTATTTCAAATAACCAAAATATCCAAATATAGCAATTCAATCAAACAAGAATCCATAACAATAAAAGAAATAATCCATAATTTAAACTTAAACAAAATAGTTCTTGATAAAGCGTATGGTCTCATCTAGCAATCCAAAACTCTAAGTCTTCAGTTTAAATGATAACCTGCATATACCTAGAAAATACAATAGGTTTTGTCAACAATAATGTTGAGTGAGCAAGTCATTAAGTTTTGCAATAATATATAATATGAAAAGATAGCAAAACATAAATAAAGCGGTAAACAAACCAAACTAATGAGCAAATAAGTGTCAAGTGAACCATTGCCAAGCGAATCGGGCGCCGGTTAAAACTAGACGGACGTATGATCATACTATAATGAGAACATGGTGGACCTCTCCGAATGCGCAAATTAAACAAATAATCAATTAGCAATTAAGTCTAGCAATTCACACACAATACAACGCTTGCTAATGATTAAGATATGTATAATACGAAATACTATAAGTATGTATACCCCCCCCAAAACTTTTGAAAATATGTGAAAATGGGGGAATGACAAAACTCACCTTAATAACAAACGAGCTAATATGATAATAAAAATAAAATAAACAGTCTTCCGATTAACGCGTCGAAAGAAGATAATCAACAGGACCTGAAACTTAGCAGTATGAAAGTATAAGTAAAAACGAACCTAACGCCGCTGGAATCAATCCAAACGGATGAGTAGAACTCAAGTTATGTCAATTTTAACGTTTAAACGAGTCGAGTCTGACCAGAATCCGAACTTCGAGTTGGGAGTCGGGTTTTGGTCAGAACCCTTAAAATTTTATTTCGAGAAGAAAAGTCTTCTGCACCGAATGTTGAATCCGACCAGAATTATGAGAAAACGAGAAGTCAAACAGATTGACTATTTTGCCCTTTTTCGGTTTTTAAAGCAATTGACCAGCAAATACCCTTCAATCTCAGAAATTGATTGAAGTTTATCGACTAAGGAATGTTTATGAATGAAAACTCAGTTTACAACTTACCCGGAATGTGAATGAACAACGAGATATAACGAGTCAAAGGTCCTTGGACTAGCAAAGTCAACCTGTTATGAGCGGTTCTTCAACAAAAACACCAAAAACCGAGCTAATCTGAGACGGCTGAGAGGATGATTTTTAGGGTTTGTGTAAAGATTTGTGGCAGGGTTTAAGGCTTGTTTATATATAGAAACATAAACCGAACTAATTTTAGTGTTTTTGGCCCGTTAAGCAAGTAAATATGTTTTAATGAAAGAATCAAGGAATATAATCATAAAGATTCGTTCTTGGGCAGTAAATAATGAATTAGGACTTGTATCTTGACTATAATACATTTACTTGGTCCTTACTTCTCGCGATTCATGCTCAAAATAACCGATTTTATGCCAAAACGAGCTAATAAACAAAAAACGAACTCAGATTCTGCGTGAACTGACTGTGCAGCAGCACCATAGCGCTGTGTGGCCAGCTTCTAGACCACCACTGCGTGGCGCTCCGGCGTCCAGGTGGGTCAAGTTTCAGTTTTGTGCAATAATGGTCCCTATAGTTTGGTTTTGATCAATTTATGAACTATTTTTGTTATAGTTAGTGAATAAACAATCATTAAAACATTGAGGGCTTAAAGTGAATATAAGGAAACTAGATGACTCATAAATGCAAAGTTTTATTAAAGATTTGGATCCGAAATAGGTTCGTACAATGATAAAGTGAAATGAACGAATACGATAAAAACCCGAAATGTTACACACACGATTGAAGTTTATCATATGCTTCTTTAACATATTTCAAGTCTAGTAAAGCATTAACATAATGTTTTCTAACTTCTCTTATCTCTAAATTTTTAAAATCACACTCATCGCAAGGTAACTCACATTTTTCACATAAAGTAGAATTCGATGTTACCTGATTGGCCATGAGTGCGTGTTCAGCTGGTAAACTTTCATCCACTAAATACTCAGATTCTTTATCTGTCACTTCTTTAACTATTCCATCAACCTGATCATCTTGAACATCCACCGCAGTTGATTAATCTTTGTCCTCTTCTTCGAAGTCAATCTTTCCAAACGGTACCTCTTCTCCATTTAACCATCCTGCAAAACTTTCAACAATATCAGGAGGATATAACGAAATAAGGTAATCAGACGTAACCGGATGAATTTTGTCGTATGTGCGTGGTAAATCATCATCTAAATCCTCAGCTTGATCTTGATCAACATCATTCATACTCTTCTCATCCTGTTTATCCTCACAAACCCTAGTTGAAGTCTCAAAATCACAGACCTCATTTACCAATATAACCTCATTCAAACTCATTTCCTTTTCATCAACCCTAACCGTGTCATCAAACACAATCTTATCCTCCAGTTCAACCTCTTTGTCCAACACATTCTCAACCCGCTCATTCTTAACCTGTTCATCACATACCAACCCAAATTCTTCCTTAACAAGCTCAGCTACATTAGGTTGGAACACCGTGTTCCAGTTAAAACCTTCATCTACTTGTGCTATAGTTGCCTTTGCTGTGAAGTAGATGCTTCAGTTGGTTTCTTTCCCTTGGAAGATTCGGCTTCACTTTATGTGGGACGATGATAGATTGCTTGCTTACAATAGTCTCTCCAGAACGGATTTCCCCCATTGTCATCAACAATCTTACTAGCGCATTCCCGTTTAAAGTGACCTTTTTCTTTACACCTGAAACAACGAACCTTGGACTTATCAAAGCCAAGCTTTTATGGTGAACCCTCAAGCACATTTTTGCCGGTGATTTCTTTGAAGCGTTGAGCTCTACAAATGACACTAGCCATGCACCATCTGATATCTATCATTTCCATATCCTTGGGATCAATCTGGTTATAATCTTTTTTTGTCATGTTGTATGTACCGATCATCCCAGCAACTAAATATTCATATGATTCCAGAACATACCCAAGAAATGCCATGTACTCTTTGACTGCTTCAGTAGTCATCCCACCAGTATTCTTGACATTCACAGCAATATTACTGCGTAAGACATTAGGATTAGAATGCTGTGATGTTGATGATGCTTGAGATGCTAGGATGGTGCCTGAGAAACTGCTACTATATTGTGGAGTAGCTGGCACATTACCCACAAAAGCTTGACCTGTTGGTTCCACACAAAAAGCAGTTTGGATCTTTGGACTTTGTAAAACCACAGATTGAGAACTCTTGTAATAGAGTCCAATGTCCTGAGAATCACCAGTACTCTTCATCTTTTGTTTCTTCCTCAGTTCCAACTCATGAGCTTCAAGCTTCTCAATGAATCTTTCTAGGTTCAGACGGGCATAAGCAACTGGATTGGATTGCTAAATCATAATGAAGGTGCCCCACTCCTCAGCTAAAGCATCAGCAAGCTTATCAATGTATTCATTTTCAGGCTTGTTAATCCCCAGCCTCTTCATTTCATTTACAAGATGACAATATCTATCCACAAGCTGTGCAAATGAATCACCTTTCACTTGGGTGAATATATCAAACTCCTTCTTAAGAAATGCCCTCTTGCTTTTTCTCATATCAGGATTACCCCGATATTTGTTCAATAGGGCTTGCCATATGGAGTAACAAGACCCATTCTGTTGAAAAGGCTGGAAAATCTCTGCCTTGATTGCTTGTTGGAACAAGTTCAACATTTTCTTCTCTTTCAGGAAGGAAGCTTTATCACGTTCATCGATTTGAGACAATCTATAGTTGCTTCCATTCTTGTAAGGCCCCATTCCCGGAATACTTAAACATAGTTCTAAAATCAGAGTTAATTAAAATTTTTCGCGGAATACTTAAAACTTCATGCATTACATCACAAAACATCAAATCTTGTCTTGCAAGAGTTAACTTGTTTTAATACATATCATATTAATTCATAACACTTCTAGCTCAAGATGCCAGTCTTCCAGTCCCTGCCACGTGCCATCCTCAAGCTAGTTCCTTCAATCTATTTACCTGCGTGCATACTAAAAGTCAGCTACGCTGAGTGAGTTCTAGATAAGCAGGTAACATACATTTCATTCACATTCTTACACAGGTGTGTGTGTGTGTGTATCCAAAGACATATATTACATTCGTTCTTACATTCATACTTCCATACCTTTATGCTTTTACTTACCTTCATTATTTTTACACATACATAACCGTTCTATGTTTTAAAGAGCCTTTTACTCTATAACATTCGCAGATATTATTAGGGTCTGCAACCCTTTATTATTCGCAGATATTTTTAGGGTCTGCAACCATTTATTCTTCACAGATATTATTAGGGTCTGCAACCCTTTACTCTTTGCATATATTATTAGGGTATGCAACCCTGTACTCTTCGCATATATTAATAGGGTATGCAACCCTATACTCTTCGCATATATTATTAGGGTATGCAACCCTTTAACCATTCAACCATACACATTATACATATCATACATATATTAGTTACATCTATTCTTGTATACCTCTTTATACATACATTCAACTCTTTCTATACCGATTAAGTATTATTTATAAACATTCATATGACATACACTTACCACTTAAAGTAAGTGTATTAACTAATCACCTTGGAGTATGCACACAGCCCGAAAACATAACATACAAATGGGGCTAGAAACTCACCTGGGTCCTGTTTCTCTCTGAATTAAGTGTAATGCCCTTCCTTAGTTGTGCACGGCTAACTGTGTAACAAGGCACAAGTATCAATTATCTATCTTAACTACTTCTTACATCTAGGTGAATGAAACCCTCAACTAACGGAGGTCCGAGGGCAGCGCCCCTGGTAGCGGGGTCTAGGGGCGGCAGCCCCTAGCAGGGTCCAAGGGGCAGATCCCCTGGCTGGGGTTGAGCTGCCAGGTCAGCTCGGAAAAATTTTATTTTCGCTAATAGGCCCTTTATCAAAAACGCATCAGAAAATAAATCGGATCACGCTTTGCGACAACTTAAAACATTTCGCATGAGAGAAATTCGCATGGAATTTCGCTTCGCATGGTTATTTCGCTTCGCATGGCGTGCGATGCGAAATTCTTGGATTTCGCATGGCATGCGATGCGAAGCCCTTTTTCATGCAAATAAGACCCTATTACCTTATTTCGTCATTTTAGAGCCATCTTACCCCGAGACCCTTCCTTAGAACCCGTCTGAACCCTTTTTATGGGTTTCGGGTTGTACCAACTTTGTATACCCGTGTTTCTCATAGTCCAAACGTCACCTTTTTATCTTATACCTTTCCCGTTAGGCTACGGGTTACCAAGTTTATATTTTTCCAACTTCCTACCCCCTGATCTACTAGTATAAGAGGTTGCATGTCGAATCCGACCTCAAAACTTAACCTTTTTAAACCAACTCACCTTTTGTTCTCGGGTTCGGTTCAGATCTGAAACAACTTAAGGGTCTGGACGTGATTCTTTTAGTCCGAGATTGGATTCGGGTGTTAGAGAGAAAGTGTGTGTGTTCTAATGTGTGTGTGTGGTGGGAAGAAATGGTGAAAGGATGGGGAGGATGACCTTATATAGAAGGCTACGGGCCCCACCACCCACTTCCCATACCAAACCCAATCCTTATCCAAATATAAACACGCACACAATTACACTAATGACACACAGTTAATAATAAGAACTTATGCTATATATACTTTTCAGAAATGCGGATGTTACAATTTTCGTTCTTGGGAATTATGTATTCATCCTCTACAGAAGTCCAGGTCTCATATTCAAGGCTTGAACATAGGTTTCGAATTTGTCATCCCATGATGGATAGTCTTCCATCTTAAGTAGCTTCGGTGGCTTGTTAGAAGTACCCATCTCGTTTTCCAAATTGATCTTCTGTAACAAGGCTGAAGGCTGAGGCATGTAAGCACTAAGATTACCCATGATGAAAGAATCAAAGATAGATCAAGACAATATTTGAATAACAAGTCAAAATATTAGAAATTCAAGACTCCAGATATGTTTAGGAACGGATATGTTTAAGATGAAGTGGTCAACGGATAAGTGAAAAGTCAAACAGATATTTGAAATCACCAAAGTCAAACGAATATCTCGTTGGCCAACGGATATATGCTATCGACGTATTACATATACGGCGTATATGTTAAGCACCGGATATGTTATGCGCCATATACCTATGCGCTAATAGACATAATGCGCCAGAAAGAGATGGACATGAATTTTGACATTTTGGACATGAATTTGATGATGAAATGAGATGAGTTTTGGTAGGGTTTGTCACGGGTGTGCGAAGAATGTTTGGTGAAATTTTGAAGAACTTTGAACGGTGAAAAATGAAGATAGATAGAAAAGACTAGTATTCTTGCGTTTTCCAAGCGAATAACGAGCCTAATCCTCTGATACCACTTGAAAAGACGTTGAAGGGTGACGTAGAATGTACATACGGATCGGAAATATTATCGCTCAAGACTTGAGGTGCGGAAAAAAACAAGGACAGAAGAACACAAGAAACATTAAGCACGCCTTCATTAATATAATAAACGGATTACAAAAGATATGACTTTACAAAGCACTTTCTCTCTCTACTTTCTCTCTTTAGCACCTGGCATTCATGACCAAAGTTTCTGTTCATGCATAAGTCATCCTATTTATAGGTTTGACATGAAAGACACATATGGCGTATATGTTATCCGGCGCACATGTTATGCGCCGCATAACATATCCGTTCATATGGACTTATGCGCTACTACTATATTACAAACATACATTTGACCTTAAATGCATACAAGCCTAATACAGATCCTAGCTATAGACGGTCATGTCCTAACAGATATTAAAAGTCCAGGATGGGTCTTCAGAGTGACGTGTACGAGCATCCACGATGAGATCTACCCTATGATGCTATGAGCGGAAACCATAACAAAGTGAAAAACCTGAAAACATCTCTTGTTTTATTCCTTGATAGCCGTGATAAGTACATAAATTTGACAATGTAAAGCTCAAGTACAACATGGACTAACTCAACCAGAAGGTCAGAAGGGCAAATGAACACAAAGGCCAAGCACCCTATTTATAGGCTGCTTGGGACTTATGCGCTCCATAAGTTGTTCCTTGTGTTAAAACATTACAGTTTTCATTCTAATCACATGCTATCTTGACCTAACAACATAAGACTTAAGAACTAGACATTTCATGCTCTTACAATCTGTTCCTTGGATAGTGCTTGGTCTTATGGAATCTAAGCAAATAGACATTTCGTGCTTTAACAAACTCCCCCTTGGATGTTGCTTAGATTTAGGTCAAATAATCAGCTCAATCGTCAAGATGTAAGACCCCTTTGACGTTACGCTTTCTCGATCTTCTTCAAATAATTTGACTTTTAAGGCTAACTTTTCAAATGATTTGTCTTTTAAGTCTATTCACCATCGGCTTTAAAATCAAGTCTTGTATCTTTCATGAGTCAATACACAATCTTCAATCCACTGCTATCTCATTCCATTTCCCATATACATCAATTAATGATGAATCACTGAATACGTCTTCATTATACATTTAAGCTTATCGTATTTGATCAATCAATCCACCAATCCAATCACATGAGAAAACCAACAAACATTTAATCCAATATCTTCTCTCCAAGTTTAAGATCTTGAATACTCATCGTATAAGTATTTATAGCATATAAGTGACGATGACGTGTACGCTCATATATCCACGTGTAAGTCTTGTATGCAACGCATAAGTATGTATGAACCAAATGATCTTACAAGAAGGTAAATACTTATACTTTGACATTTCAAGATGTAAGTGATGTGGAGAGGATTTATGCGGCGTAAATGATTAATAATAGACTTATGCGCCACATAAGTAGCAAATAAAAGATATCTGGCGCATAAGTATGAACAATGAAGACATATGCGCTTGAACATATGCGGTGCATAAGGCTCTAATACCAATTAAAAGTCCAAGAATATGACAATATGCGAAGTTTTGGTGAGGTTTGAACAGCTACATGGTCTGGAATGATAAAAAATGTGTATAAAAGAAATGTTTTTGAGCTTTTTTAGGTAGATCATGAGTCACAAGGCTCTAATACCAATTAAAAGTCCAGGATGGGTCTTCAGAGTGACGTGTACGAGCATCTACGACGAGATCTACCATACGATGCTATGAGCGGAAATCATAACAAAGTGAAAAATCCGAAAGCATCTCTTGTTTTATTCCTTGATAGCAGTGATAAGTACATAAGATTTGACAAAGTAAAGCTCAAGTACAACATGGACCAACTCAACCAGAAGGTCGAAAGGACAAATAAACACAAAGGTTAAGCACCCTATATATAGGTTGCTTGTTATGCGGCACATAAGTTATGAGTCGTATAACTTATGTACTCCATAAGTTGTTCCTTGTGTCAAAACATTACAATTTTCATTCTAATCATATGCTATCTTGACCTAACAACATAAGACTTAAGAACTAGACATTTCATGCTCTTACACCCCTCATAACATATGAAGGTTTCTCCTTATCAAAGTCACAATAGTCTTCGATAAATGCGTGCTTTATATCTTTTAACTTATGCCAATGTATATTATGAATTCTCATTTGGTTTACTAGTAAATACTGGATACTCAGATAGCTTGATGACACCAAAATTACTAACAAACACAAATAACAAATGAAATGTTGAAATTCATGAATCAAAACGCAATTTGACTTAACTGATAACTCTCAAAACTATTAAAGTTTATTTGATAGTTATCGTGTCAACTAGTTGTCTTAAACAAGAAAAATTGAAAACGTGTGAATAAAAGATATTAGCTAGAGTCTTGTTAACATCACCAATTCTTTTATAAAAAAATATAAGCAAAAAAACTTAACGTAAGTACAAAAACTATATTGAATTATATACTTCATGAACAATAAACATCAGTATTACTGATCCAATGATTATGTGCTCAACATAGTTGCTAGCTAGAGAAGTGTTTAAATTAAAGAAGGAACTTGTATTATCGCAATAGGATATGCATAGATAGATCCCGAACGCTTATCGGGTTTGATCAAATATAAATTAAATTAGCATGTTAACTGTGAAAATCAAATAGTGTAATTATATATATAACATAGTGTAATTATAGTGTAGTGTAATTACATAATCACACGACGTGCATATATAATTATACTGCTTGATTGTCGCAGTTAGAGTATGTTTGGGATTGAGTTTGAAAAATGTTTATTGGCTTTTTCAATAAGCCATTTTGAAAAGCCAGGATTTGAGACTTTTATAAAATTGCTTTTTAACCCTTTCGAAAAGCTAAAACAAAAAATATCTTTATGATTGCCAAACACATTTTAACTTACTGGTTTTTTTAAAAAAGACCAATAACTCAATAAGTATTTTTCAAACTTAACCTCAAACATGCTCTTAGCATGTTAATTTAATTTGTACATTAACTTTCTCCGACGCTTATTAAATAGAGTCAAATTAAATATTTTTAGAAGTTTCCTAGAGCTCCAAATCAAATCAATAGGCATTGCATTCGTCACTGTGTGATCATAAAACGTACCACTAGGATCCGTCAATACGCAAGTAGTAAAGATAGGATGGCTCTTGTTAAGAAAGAGTCTATGGGCCATATAAATTTAAATAGAGCAAATGTGCATTCATACTCGAATGCATTAAAAATATAATCTTAGTATTAAAAGATTGATTCTATCCATGTATTGTCCTCAATACGAATATCTTGTAACAAAAGGTTATCAATAATCACCAAAGCGGATATTCATATTGGAAATATTATGATAAACTTCCTTTATAGAGGTGGACAAAAAAAAAAAAAAAACCAGCTTGGATTTCTAAATTGGTTCGTAACCCAACCCGATGTCACTTCTAAAGCCAGTTTGAACCAAACCGATTCCAGCCCAACACAAACCGCCAGCTTTTATACCGGTTCACTCATTCGTACCCGACCCGATTCTTCTGAAACCGGTTTTCAACTGACTAAACTGCCAGCTTGCATGCCCGAACCAATTTCTCTTCAAACCGATTTTTACCAAATTTGCCCAAAAATATTTGATTTACAACCGGAATCAGTTCGGGCCAATGACCGACCAATAACCAATAATAGAAAAACCTCTTTCTTTCTGATTTATTCGGCCCAACACCAAGAATAATTTAACCGGTTTGAACCTGACCGGACTTCACCATCACAAAACCGAACCGGTCATTTGTAAATAACTTGCAGGTTTTTAAAACCCTAACCCATCGGTGAAGATAAATCCACCATTCCATCGACCAGAATCAGAATCATTGAGGTACTGTATTCACTTCCATTCATTATCTTGAGCTTGAATTAGTTTTGTTGAGTTTTGCACACCAGGTGTTTGATGAAATGCTTCAATGGGTGGATTGACTCTTTTTTATTAACCCTGTTTATGTTTTTGAATTATGTTTCAGTATTGGTATTGATTTGTAGATCAAGTTTGTGCACTGATACTCTCAAACTGGTATTCTTGCTGCACCTAAAATCTTTGTGTTTATTTATTATTATTATTATTATTATTATTATTATTATTATTATTATTATTATTATTATTATTATTATTATTATTATGTGTTTGATAAAATGCTTCATTGCCAATATATTTAGATCCCATATTAGAAAGTGCAAATACCTGTATGAACCTCCGCGCCAAATTGTATTTAGGCGCGTGGCTTGAGTCTTCAACTTTGACTGGATTTTAGCAAAAAAGGTGAAATGATTGAAATTGCTTTAGGAATTAAGTTTAAGCTGCATTCGATTGATTTTACTACAGTTGGAGTCACGGGTTTAAATACATATAAAAGATTTGGAATTTTGAAAACCAATCAAATGGCTATTCTCGTAATCTTGAGCAACATTGAATTATTGAAGTATATGCTAATATTATGCAAAGTTATATGATTTAATGACACGAGAACTAGAACAAAGTGTATAGTATACCGAATGATTTGCAGAATGTTATTAATAACTTGAGAAAGTAAATGGGCAAAATATTCATTTTAACAGTCAGTATACGTTAAATCTTTAAGTTCAGAGAAGCTAGTTACACAACAGGATGATAAATCTAATTGTAATAGTCAGTGTGTCTTCTGGTTTTAAGGAAATGATGACTAAGTTGTTATATTAATGACTACCTAATTAGATTAACATATAAAACTTTGAGAGCTTTTCTAGAGCAGTTGAATATATTTTCTGTAGTTAATATTCTGCTCAAAATGTAGACCTCTATTGACCCCACTAGTTTACCAGTTAAGTAAAGTCACTAACTTATTTTCATAGAAACATAATGTGATAATTCTTGTTGCAGAAAACATGACAGATTACAACAACAGTAATGATGACACATATGGAGTTCTGCTATACTACAAATACGCCAAAATCCCGAATCTTGACGACCTCTACACCACCTACAATTCCAACTGCACCTCGCTCTCCCTTCTCGGCCGTGTACGCCTGGCCCCACATGGTGTCAATGTCACCATCGGTGGAAGACTATCATCTTTAAACGAACACATCGCATTCATGTCCAAAAATCCATTATTTGAAGGCACAGATTTCAAGTTAGCTACATGCAATGAACCCATTAATGACAAAATAGCAGAAGAATGCGGTTTTACCTCTCTTTCAATCCGAGTCGTAAAAGAATTAGTCACGCTTAGCTCCCACCCGCTTCTAAAACCACCCGAAATATCAAGGGCGGGACAACATTTATCCGCCACTGAATTCCATTCGCTACTTCAAAATGCTTCAGAAACCTCAAAAACATCAAAAAAATATGTTCTTTTGGATGCAAGAAATTTATATGAAACAAGAATCGGGAAATTTAACGTTCCAAATGTCGAAACATTGGATCCAGAAACCCGACAATACAGTGATCTCCCTTCGTGGATAGATAATCACTCGGAGAAATTACGCAATAATAATATTTTAATGTATTGCACGGGTGGAATTAGGTGTGAGATGGCATCTGCATACATCAAATCCAAAGGTCCAGGTTTTGAAAATGTGTTTCAGTTATATGGCGGGATTCAACGGTACATGGAACAGTTTCCCGATGGTGGATTTTTCAAAGGAAAGAATTTTGTTTTTGATCATCGGGTTTCGGTGGGACCTGCCAATGCAAATGTGGTTGGTAGTTGTCTTGTTTGTAACTTCCCGTTTGATGATTATTCTTCTAGAAGCAGATGCAGATATTGTAGGATGCTCGTGTTGGTCTGCCACACTTGCAAGAATAAGAATCAGGTTTATGTTTGTGAGTTATGTCAGAAATATGGTAAGCTTGATGAACCCGAACCTGAATCCAAACCTAAACCTGAGCCTTGTTCAAAGGTTTTTAAAAAGCTGAGGATTTTGTGCTTACACGGGTTTCGCCAGAACGCATCTAGTTTTAAAGGAAGAACCGCGTCGTTAGCTAAAAAGTTGAAGAATATGGTCGAGTTCGTTTACATCGACGCACCACATCAGCTACAGTTTATCTACCAAAATCAAGAAACCGGTGAAGCAAAATTTCCACCAAATAAAGTTTGCAATAGAAAGTTCGCATGGTTTATTGATCCCGATACCGATAAAAACCCGAGTTTAAACTGGGAAATAGCTCAAACTCCTTTTGATTCACTTCAATACCAGAAACAAACTTCTGGGTATGAAGAATCAGTGACATATTTGAAAGAATTCGTGGCTAAAAACGGAGCGTTTGATGGAATCTTGGGGTTTTCTCAAGGAGCAGCGATGGCTGCTTGTGTTGCTGCTCAGAAATTGAGTTTGAAGGGTGAGATTGATTTCAGATTTGTGATATTGTGTTCTGGGTTTTGTGTTAATTTAGCAGAAAATGAGAAGAGTTTAATTAACTGTCCTTCACTTCATATATATGGTAGTGATCATGGTAAAGATACACAGATAGCATTTGATGCTAGTAGACGACTCGTGTCGTTGTTTGAAGAAGGTTCTTCGGTCATAATCAAGCATGATTATGGTCATATTATTCCTACAAGATCACCTTATATCGATACAGTCAAAGATTTTCTTCAACGTTTTCTCTAGATTTGAAGTTAATTAATCTTTAAGTTCACTTTTGTTTAAGTAAGAAGAGTATGGTGAAGAAATGAGACATTGTTAGGATCGTTTCATTATCATGTTGTATCGTGTTGGTATGTGTTAGAGAGACGGTTAATTACAGGATTCGGTTGTATTTGGTATTAGGTATTTGCTCCTGTACTGATTCGAAGTACTATTATGCTGGTTAACTGAAGTATTATTATGTTAAGTAAAATTACTAGCAAATAGGTGGCATTCTTACAAATATAGTCAAAAGAGTATTGAATCATTAATAGAACATAATGATTATGCTTTAAGAATTCATTCCTTGAAAAAGCTACTCAATAACTGTGTGTTGAAAAAGTTAATCGAGGTCGTTTGTATTGTTTAGTGTTCACATGCAATTTACATTAAAGCATAAAATTAGTGGTGCATAAACTGGTTCCAAAGTAAAAATTAGTCCGGGCTGGTCAACAAAAATTCAATACTGGATTGAGTACAAACCGGTTCGGTTTGAAACCAGATTCAATGAAGAGGATTATAAAACCGGCCCCAAACCTTCGGTTTCAATCGATTCCAAATTGGTTTCAAAGGGTATCGGTTCCCTATGGCTTATGTAACCGAGATCCTAACATATGGGCGACTCAAGGGAACCGCAAAACCATAGGGCTTATGTAGAAGTACTACAAGCTCCTAACTTTATATACAGACCTAACTAACTTTTGAACTCTTAACAAACTAACTAACAAAAGCCACATCACCCAATCAGTGCCTTATCAGCATCCATGCCATCGACGTATATAATGCCAACACCATAACCTCTTTTCCTGTATACAATAAAAGTATGAAGCCTTTTAACCAAACACGAAAAGTTGCTTATTTTTTCTATAAAAATATTTGTTTTATACCATAAATATTCATCACATAAGTATTTGCCAAGATTCATAATATGTACCAGAAAACCATGATCGATAAGCATCATTTAAAATGAATATCGAGACTCAAATGTTCGAAAAATCAACTTGCTGTTAATAAAATAATTTGTCAATGATTAGGTGATGAATTACTTGAATTCGTGTCATTCCTACTTTGATGAGGTGGTAAGATGACTAAAGTATAAAATAAGAGGTCAAATGTTCAATCCTTGTGTAGTGTAGCATTTATCTGGTCAAAAGGAAAAAAAATTACATGAATTCACGCATCAAATGAAACATTTGAATCATAGTCAGTTTAAGAGAAAATAAACACATATCCACTCAAGTAACCATGTCAAAACTAATTTACGAAAATATTTCCCATTAACGAGAAAATAAATAAGGAAAACCATTTATTTTGAGTTATTGTTTTTTCCTCTGGTCATTCCCAAAGGTGATTTAGATAGTCGGGTATAGAATATAAGGTTGAGTTTCAATCTATAGAATGTAACATGTAGTCATTAAAAAAAATTAGAAAAACTGCTTTAGTAATTTGATATTTTGATTATGGGAATACCTTAAAGCAAATAAAACTGCTAAGTTACATTAAGTGCATTTTCACTTTATTTTCTATTCATATCCATATAATAACACTAAAAATAATTATATTTTTTCTTTTATTTTTAATTAAATAATATTTTTATATACCTTTATCATTATATTTTCTATTTCTTCCATTCACAACAACTTTTAGAAAATATTAAAAAGTTGTATAGTTGAACTGTAGAAACTCAAATTTAACTTTTTCACATAACATTTGTTCTCTCTTTTTTTTCACAACCACTCATAACCATACCATATAATTTATAAAACTCAGCGTCATATTTATAGGATAGGAATGGGCTGGGAATTCTGTAAGTTATACATAAATGTAATAGTCATACATAACCAATTGAACATGAATCCGGGGATTCATTATTAATTTGTTAAAGAACTTTGGTACGGGTTTACTAATTACTATAAGATGATGGAAAGGTGGTAGAATGTTTTAACGGAGGCATATATCATATATTTTTTACATTGTTTCATAATGCTGTTTCATCCTTAGGCATTTGCCTAAAATGGTCGTTTTTTTTTTTTGAAAAAAAAAATGGTTAAGATAGGAATAATTAAAGTTGACGGTAAATCTCTTAACACAAATCAAAATTGTAAGAATTACACGATGTTTATGTGTAAGAGAATAACAATGCAAAAATACCTCAACATAGCCCAAAGTTGAATAAGCTACGGTATAGATTTTATTTAAGAGGATTAAGACATGAACATTAAATATTAAATCTCAACGTACACTACCCAAAATTATATGGATTTTGTTCAAGAGTATCAAAGCAAGAAGAATGAATATTAAATATTAACATAACCACAAGTTGTATATATTACAAAATAGGTTATGCTTGAAAGAATGAAGACAAAAGCCAAAAAAATTATCTTATGATTATGTCACTCAACTCCAATAAGCAAATTATCACTGATAACGCATTGTAAAACGACTTATTAGCAAAACATATATGCCGTATATAAACATAAGATAATTAAAGAATATAAGAGGGAGGGAGGGAGAGTAGAATGAAAGAACTCACTTCTATTTCTATTTAGGTGTATCTTATCAAGTAGAACTCATTCTATATAGCGTAGTTAAGAAACCCGTTATTTTGTATATAACTTTGCTATTCTTTTCTTTCGGTTAGGAATTTTTAGCCGGTGAAAGTTTTTTAATTCAAGTTACTATTAAAAAAGAAACAAAAGAACTCATTCTATTTACGCATTACCAATACAATGATGAATGGATAGTCTCTTTGCTGGTAACAATCTCTTAGTTAATTATAATTATAATTATTATTTGTCAAGTCAGCAAATAGTTAATAATGCATTATGCATCTGGATACCTGATTAATATTAATAATTAACTATAAATAAATGATGCCAACTGAGTGACTATAAAAAAGACACATCTTACACCATATATCTTACACTTTATATCAAGCTTTTTCATAGTTTGTTGTTGATATTATAGTTGTCTTGTGGCCCATTTTACATTTCTTCATCCTAATTATCACATACACAGTCAGGAACCAACTACTAAAAAAACAACAAAGTTTAGCACAAAACTAGAATAAATAATATATATAATAGCAACTTTCGTCAATCAGAATTTTAAATTCAACATTGCCAAGTTTTATAGTTTGCGTTGGTATAATTATTGAATAGTTTAATCAACTTTTTGCTCATTTCTAATCGATATACATGAAAATAAAACACACGTGTGCATTGAAGCGCCTTTTTGGCTGTAGCTCAATTTGTAAGAGGCAAAGCTTTTTTGGCGAAGGCCTAGGTTCAAACCTAGGCTAAGTGATCTAACTATGAAAAAGACGGAGATAGAGAGACGTGTGTTTAGCAAGCAATGCATTTGTGAATTTATCAACATTTTCTATATGTCGTGTTTTAAAATTACGAAATATTTTAAAGAAGATCCTTTAAAACTAAAATTTCATAATAGATTTACTAGGTTATTAACCCGTGTACGACACAGGTGGAAATATAGAAATCGACAACTAAACACATAATATTTAAGAAGACAAAAGTTTTAGTTATATGTTTATTGAGAGGATTGTTTAATATACTTGCAATTCAAACTTGTATGTAAACAAAGTATTTAAAAATATAAAGTTACAAAAAAAAAAGTCATAGCACATTGTTTGAAAGCATAATCTAAAACTTTAAAAATTGCAAATTCGTAAACTATTAAATATTTTCAGTAAAATCATATTTATTGTTTTGTTTGTAACTTTACCTTACTTATCTAAAATAAGCATTTTAATATCACATATACTATTCATTCTTAATAAAGCTTATATATATAGTAAAACATGAGTAAAAATTGGATCTCTCAAATATATTCCAACTCTTGCTAGAGACTGTCTTTGAAATTTGTTAATGGTCATTGAAAGCCAAATTGAAACCATATCTGTCTTCTCTTCAACTTAAATGAAGTTTCTTATCTAAAGGTGTTAGACCACTACGAGTAATAAAAGTACGATAACCAATATTAGTACATGAAATTACTTTGACTTCGATGGCACGCCTACCCAAATGAATAACTTGAAGTCTAGGTCCGTTGCATATGTCATTCTTTTGATCAATATTCCTTAGTAACATTATTGGCACACTTACTTTAAAAACCAATCTATGATTAGGTATTCCAGACATTTTTAAACAGTTTAGAAAATTTGATAACTATAAAGCTGGATCGAAATCATCACTAACACTATCAGAACTTAGGTACTCGATTTCTTCACCATGAAAATAACACTAAAAATCGGTCATTCGTGCCTCTAGAACTCAACCGACACACACTCAACCTCAAATATAGGTGGAGGGTATCCATCTCTCGTTGTCAACCCTCTAACTTGTTGGGTCTTTAAAATACAATTTACAAATCAATAAATAATAATAAAAATAATTTTCTAAGATTTACAAGAAATGTATAGTGATCCTGCTCATGGAAGCAATACATTCAAGATAACGAACCATATAAATCACAAACAATTAAACATATATAATTTCAAACGACAATATATTTTTATTTGTTTGTTGGGACGGAAAAATGATTTATAAATGCAAGTCATTCAAACAGAAACATAAAATTGAAATATATAGACTTATAAAAGATTACATTACATAGTAGAATGCGTATAAGAACTTTTAAATGACATTCAATATACATTGCCGCTACTCACAAATCAAGTTTCAAGAAAAGTTTGAAACAAATATTTAGTGTTATAATGCAAAGTTTACTATAAAAAATAAGAAAGGGAAAATAGTAAGTTATAATGTGGTTGAATAATTTTGAAAAGAAAAAAGATCAAAAGAAATATACATAATGTATATAATCCAACCTCCTTGTCTAGTTTCTTAATTTTTGAAATAATAAACCAAGATTTTTAATTTTTGACTCTGTCCTCATCTTCTCTAATGCTGCTTGATTGCTGGCATATTAGAAAGCATTTAACCATATACTAATAATTAAAAAATTAATATACTATGCAATAAAGTGTTGAATTTTACATAAAGTTTATCTATAAAATTCCATCTAGATTGAAGAATATTAACTAATTATAGTTGAAAGAAATCTTTATTCTTTTAGAAATATATGTATACAAAGTTGAACTTTTAGCAGATAGTTATGATAGAAATATAAATGAAAACAAAGCCACAATATAATAAAAAAAGTTTGCATTGGTGTATATTGTGTATGAGAGGAAAGAAGACGTGTAGCTTTCTTAGTTGTTTATTTAATACCTTGAATCTAGTAAAAGAAAAGGACAACAAATAATTTCTATGAGTTAAGTTAATAAAATTAGACACACATATATAGAAATATATAACCTACTTGTTGGAATTAATCCGTTTGAAAATTTTCGGTTAATTGAAGAGCATTTAAAATTTAAAAATTAAAGTTAAATAGATAGAAATCCATGTTGTGCTTTCTTTTCATTTATTCAAAATTACAAAGTAATATATGGTTAATAGACATAAATACAAATTAGGTTTCAAAATGAATTCAAAATTACAAAGTAACATATGGTTAATAGACATAAATGCAAATTAAGTTTCAAAATGATATTGGTGATTTTCAAATTTATTTTTGAATTATTATATTATCAACAAATTCTAAGAATGCATGCTTTGTATTTATGGAAATTAATCAAATGAACCAATAGAAAAGGGGCAAAACATATTGTTTTAATAGATATATATAGATATAGATGCCTTGAACCTGGTAAAAGAAAAAGACAGCAAATAATTTATATGAGTTAAGTTAATGAAATTAGACACACATTAAAAGAAATATATAATCTACTTGTTGGGATTAATCCGTTTGAAAATTTTCTGTTGATTGAAAGACATTTAAAATTTAAAAATTAAAGTTAAATAGATAGAAATCCATGTTGTCCTTTCTTTTCATCTATTCAAAATTACAAAGTAATATATGGTTAATAGATATAAATGCAAATTAGGTTTCAAAATGAATTCAAAATTACAAAGTAAAATATGGTTAATAGACATAAATGCAAATTAAGTTTCAAAATAATATTGGTGATTTTAAAATATATTTTTGAATTATTATATTATCAAGAAATTCTAAGAATACTTTGTATTTATGAAAATTAATCAAATGAACCAATAGAAAAGAGGCAAAACATGTTGTTTTAATAGATATATAGATATAGATGCCTTGAACCTGGTAAAAGAAAAAGACAACAAATAATTTATATGAGTTAAGTTAATGAAATTAGACACACATAAAAAGAAATATATAACCTACTTGTTGGGATTAATAATTTTCTATTGATTGAAGAGCATTTAAAATTTAAAAATTAAAGTTAAATAGATAGAAATCCATGTTGTCCTTTCTTTTCATTTATTAAAAATTACAAAGTAATATATGGTTAATAGACATAAATGCAAATTAGGTTTCAAAATGAATTCAAAATTAGAAAGTAACATATGGCTAATAGACATAAATGCAAATTAAGTTTCAAAATGATATTGGTGATTTTTAAATTTATTTTTGAATTATTATATTATCAAGAAATTCTAAGAATGCTTTGTATTTATGAAAATTAATCAAATAGACCAATAGAAAAGGGGCAATACATATTTTTTTAATAGATATATAGATAGAAAAGGGGCAAAACATGTTGTTTTAATAGATATATAGACATAGATATAGATGCCTTGAACCTGGTAAAAGAAAAATACAGCAAATAATTTCTATGAGTTAAGTTAATGAAATCAGACACACATAAAAAGAAATATATAACTTACTTGTTGGGATTAATCCGTTTGAAAATTTTCTGTTGATTGAAGGAAATTTAAAAATTAAAGTTAAATAGATAGAAATCCATGTTGTCCTTTCTTTTCATTTATTCAAAATTACAAAGTAATATATGGTTAATAGACATAAATGCAAATTAGGTTTCAAAATGAATTCAAAATTATAAAGTAATATATGGTTAATAGACATAAATACAAATTAAGTTTCAAAATGATATTGGTGATTTTTAAATTTATTTTTGAATTATTATATTATCAAGAAATTCTAAGAATGCTTTGTATTTATGAAAATTAATCAAATGAACCAATAGAAAGTGAACAAAACATTTTTTTTAAATAGATGTATGGATTAACTTAAATGATTAAAGTTTGATTATCTGTTACACTTGAAAACCTCATAACAGTAACTCACTAACTACTTGTTTGAGTGATTAACTTGCACACTCCTTCAAATTACAATTTTAGAGAAACCGAATCACCTTACACTAAACATTTCCAATACTTGGTACAAAGGCGATCACTATCTTGAAAAAAGTAACTAATGTTGATTTTTTTTTTCATCTTATAATAAGAGAGATGTTGTGGTGATCTCTACATTCCTATAAATATCTCTACACCAATGATATTTATTTTTAGAGACATTTTAGTAAATAACAACTTTTGTTGGAAGGTCAATTAGTTGTCGTATACGGAGTGGTCAATATCCACTTGAACCGCTTTATCTTTTTCTCTTCATTATTTTATTTTTTTACCCGGTTTAGTGTGGTTACTACAATTAAGCATAACCGTAGATTCGGTCTTGGGATTTCCTTAACCATAACCATATAAGTTTTAGTTTTAGTTAATTAGTTAATCGGTTATGAAGCTCGATTATAGTTCGGTTTCAGTTAGACTACTAACATAATTAAATGAACAAGGGAAAGAATCGGTGATAGAAATGAGAATTGCATGAAGGTTAATATATACATGTATATACATATTTTGAAGGTTGGCAAATATACATACCTAATTCACATATATACATA
Organism: Bidens hawaiensis; assembly: GCF_021521415.1. Taxonomy (NCBI): domain Eukaryota; kingdom Viridiplantae; phylum Streptophyta; class Magnoliopsida; order Asterales; family Asteraceae; genus Bidens; species Bidens hawaiensis. The sequence goes on along the minus strand of NW_027495359.1, from coordinate 87,674 downwards.
TATTTATCTCAATGTAAGAGTGTCTTAATTTTCCCGGTTGGATTCGGTTAAGGTTAAGTTATATATGGAATCCCTTAACCATAACCAATTGATCGGTTAATCAAATAACCTTAACCATACTGTCGGTTAAGTCTCAGTTATTAGTTAGTTCGGCTCGTTGACAGTTATGGTATCGGTTAATTTTGATTGATGGTTAAAGTTTGCTCACCCCTAACTTTAATCACTAAAAATCTGTTGAGTTGTTAATAGTGTTTAGAATTTCTTTTTTTTTTTTAAGTTAAACTATACACACTCCTCTATTTTGTTCTTACACGGGTAAAAGTGGTTTTACATGCATGATCTATAAAAGAAATAGGCTAATAAGATTAACGATAACAAGGTCTTAGACCATGTGTTGTGGATGAGGCTAATCAAAATGTGGCATTATGCATTGTCACTGTCACGGAGAAGGTGCGACATTAACTAACCAACCCAAAAAATAAATATTGTGGAGGAGGTTAGTTAACCAAGATATATATATATATATATATATATATATATATATAAACGAAAACCCAAAAATCATATGTATCGCGACGTGGTCGCTCCCCCATTTTATGGAAGCCACCAGATTTCATGATTTTTAAATGGAGGCCTCTCATTGATTTAACCCAAATTCATGGGTATGGATCTTACCAAAACCAGATATCTCTTAAATGGGTTATAACATCTCATTAAATTAAAAATTAATCTTACCAATTATTTGATATGAAAATCCTATAAAATAGGAATATACTAAAATTTAATATCCAACTTAAAAAGAAAACGATATTATTTATAACTAATTAACAATTTTATAGTAAAAAACATAAGCGGGTCATGGGTCACCAAATCTACATAGCTTTTAAACGGGTTATAACAAATCATTTATTTATGAAAGCCTTTCATCATCAAACCCTAAGTATATTATTAACTTTCTTACAATGAAGAAAATTAAAATCCAAAAAATAAATATTAAAAATGAAAAATGTAAAATGTAAAATAATCATTCTCTCAAGCCATCAGATTACTTTATTTGTAAATGAAGGTTTCTCACGCATTTGACCCGAATTCACGGGTAAAGGTCTCACCAAACCCAGATAGCTCTTAAACGGGTTATAAGATCTCATTATATTAAAAAACAATCTCATCAAATATTTGATATGAAAATCCTATAAAATAGGAATATACTAAAAAATTAATATCCTATTTTATTTTTAAAAAAAGATATTATTTATAATTAAGAAACAATTTTATAATAAAGAAAATAAACGGGTAATGGGTATCACCAAACCCAAATAGCTTTTAAACCGGATTATAACATATCATTTATTTATGAAACCATTTCATCATCAAACCTCAAGTATATTAATTATTAACTTTCTAACAATAAATAAAATTAAAATCCAAATATACATATATAAATATTAAAAACGAATGATGTAAAACAACCCTCGTAATATTATACATATATGTATAATAAAAAAAACCGATATCTTTTTCTTTTTAATTCTTATTATATCTATACATATATGTATACTTTCATTTAATCTCTAGTTACGTAATGTACACATATGTACATTATCATTTACCTTAAATTATACATACGTGTATAGAAAAAATAAGATTAACGATAACAAGGTCTTAGACCATGTGTTGTGGATGAGGCTAATCAAAATGTGGCATTATGCATTGTCACTGTCACGGAGAAGGTGCGACATTAACTAACCAACCCAAAAAATAAATATTGTGGAGGAGGTTAGTTAACCAAGATATATATATATATATATAAATATATATATATATATATATATATATATATATATAAACGAAAACCCAAAAATCATATGTATCGCGACGTGGTGGCTCCCCCATTTTATGGAAGCCACCAGATTTCATGATTTTTAAATGGAGGCCTCTCATTGATTTAACCCAAATTCATGGGTATGGATCTTACCAAAACCAGATATCTCTTAAATGGGTTATAACATCTTATTAAATTAAAAATTAATCTTACCAATTATTTGATATGAAAATCCTATAAAATAGGAATATACTAAAATTTAATATCCAACTTAAAAAGAAAACGATATTATTTATAACTAATAAACAATTTTATAGTAAAAAACATAAGCGGGTCATGGGTCACCAAATCTACATAGCTTTTAAACGGGTTATAACAAATCATTTATTTATGAAAGCCTTTCATCATCAAACCCTAAGTATATTATTAACTTTCTTACAATGAAGAAAATTAAAATCCAAAAAATAAATATTAAAAATGAAAAATGTAAAATGTAAAATAATCATTCTCTCAAGCCATCAGATTACTTTATTTGTAAATGAAGGTTTCTCACGCATTTGACCCGAATTCACGGGTAAAGGTCTCACCAAACCCAGATAGCTCTTAAACGGGTTATATGATCTCATTATATTAAAAAACAATCTCATCAAATATTTGATATGAAAATCCTATAAAATAGGAATATACTAAAAAATTAATATCCTATTTTATTTTTAAAAAAAGATATTATTTATAATTAAGAAACAATTTTATAATAAAGAAAATAAACGGGTAATGGGTATCACCAAACCCAAATAGCTTTTAAACCGGATTATAACATATCATTTATTTATGAAACCATTTCATCATCAAACCTCAAGTATATTAATTATTAACTTTCTAACAATAAATAAAATTAAAATCCAAATATACATATATAAATATTAAAAACGAATGATGTAAAACAACCCTCGTAATATTATACATATATGTATAATAAAAAAAACCGATATCTTTTTCTTTTTAATTCTTATTATATCTATACATATATGTATACTTTCATTTAATCTCTAGTTACGTAATGTACACATATGTACATTATCATTTACCTTAAATTATACATATGTGTATAGAAAAAAACATGTGTGTACATATTATACATATATGTACATGTTATAGATATATATATATATAATTTAGCTAAACCGAGAATTTTTTTTAGAAACCGGGATGATAAATAAGAACTTTGGTTTTTTTATTTTTGTGTTTTTTTTTGTTTTATGATTTTTTTTTATTTTTGGTTTTTTTTTGTCCAAAATGGTTCTCATAGTTCTCAATTCCCAAAAAGTTCTCACATGATCCTGATCCTATATATATATATATAGGTAAAGTATAGAATGAAAACCCATTTGAGTTGTGAAAACCCGAGAAAACCCTATGTAACATCGTTTTTTTTGTTACATGTAATATATGTTGTAACATTTAATACAAAACATCGAAACATTAAAAAAAATTGTTTTGCTATTTTTTAACATTTTTTTACTAATTTTTTTGTATGTTTTTAGGAGAGAGAAAAAGTTATATTTATGTTAACATTTTTTATTAACTTTAATTGTGGACCACAAGATTTAATCTTTAATTAAAAACATGTGGTTGAGAATGAGTTTCTAGAGTTATCACAACTCAAGTGATTTTTTATTTTAACCTAACCATATATATATATATATATATATATATATATGGGGAAGGATAAAGAGAAAACTCATTTTTAGAGAGAAAACTTAAAAACTCTTAAAGAATTATTTTTAATTAAAAATAAAAAAATATTTTTAAATTTCTTTTTTTGTTATTATTCTTATATTTTCTTACCCTTTGCTCAAAAAATATAAAAAAAATAAAAAAAAACCCGCTGTAAAGCATATAAGTATTACTGTGCGATGCCGTTGTATTACACATGTGTATTACTATGTATTTTTAAGTTAATAGTGTTTAATTGCATATATTTAATATTTGTGTATTGTATATGTGTAGTAGTGTTGTATTATATGGAAAAAATAATAATAAAATAAAAGTCGATGTAATACACGTGCGCGTTAATGTTGTATTACACATACGTACTAATGTGTATTCGATGTGCGTATTAGTCTTGTATTGCATATATACAATAGTGTGTATCAAATATGTGCAATACAACACTTTTGCATATATGCAATGCCCACCATTACACATGTGCACTATACCGACGAGGTTACCGACAAGGATTTTTTTTTTGAACCAATAACAACATATAAGAATAATGGAAAAAAAATAAACTTCAAAAAAAATTTAAAAATAATTTTTTTTTCTCTTTAAAAAAAGTTTTCACTTAATCTCACCATATATATATATATATATGAAAAATATGATTGACTGAAATAAGATATGAGCTATATTTCTCCCCCTCTCTTGAGCGTTACTAGGATGGCTAGCATGGGATGGGTAATGGGTTTGGTTGGCGCTCCGGAGTATTGTGGTTTGGTGGGTGGTTAATGGCTGAGGTGACAAATGAGTGAGGTCTCCACCTCAACACTTGATCCTAGTGCATATACAAATGTTAAAATTATGTGGAATAGCCGAGCTTGGCATGGAAAAAGCAAGTCAAAAGGTAGCTATAAGCCTTTAAATGTGTTAAATTCATGCATTTGATAATTCAAAAGGGTCTAGAAAAGTTTGATTTTTATAACATATCCCCGACAGTCAAAATGTTTATAAGGTAAATGAAGACTAAGTCAACGTTTGAAATGTACCAATAAGCACGCCACGTACTTTATGTTTGTCACACACGATAGCAAAGAAACTCACGTACATGTTGACTTAGATATTAAAATGGATACTGCTGGGTTATTTATGTATGAAATTCAATGTGATAAGACAAATGTTAACTATATATAATCCATCGGCTATAGACACCCTCATGGGCGGAACTTTAAAGGAGTGAGAAGGGGTTCCGGCCTCTCTTGTTTTTGGGCTCAAAACTTTTAAATATAGTCCATATAATTTCGATAATTATAACCCATATATTTCTAACAATATTTTTTAGCTTAAAAGTGGTAATATATGAATTTTGATAGCCAAAACAAGCTAAATAAAATAACTGGCTATTTGTTTTTTAGGATTTATGAGCTTTATTTGGTGTGAAAACATTAATTTTTATACTTAAGAACTTAATATTAATTTCTATTATTTTCAGGCCCTCTTATTTAAAAGTTCAAGCTCCGTCACTGCACACCCTAATCACAATTATCAATACAATTCACACAGTTACACCTTTATTACATACACTTAACAGTTTAACTCGTCACAACTCCAGCTCACATCTTCAAGTCTTTACTGGTGCACGACGGTAGGGGACTTCGTCTCTTCATGCCTTCTTGGATGTTGACTGGGCTGGTTGCCTCGATTATTGTTCATCCACAGGAGAGAGAGAGAGAGAGAGAGAGAGAGAGAGAGAGAGAGGGGATTTGCCATAAATATAGAGCGATGACAATGGATTGGGTTTGGAACGGGTTTAGGTATTCCGAAACTTGTACCTGATTATCAAATTCCGTCCCAAACCCGTCGAGTATCAGACATACATGCGGATTTTGGGTATACCAGTTAGTTTATAAAGAGAAATAATAACGAAACTTTGAAGAATAGAGGTGGACAGCTTAAAATACCCTTTTGCATCTATCTTCCAAAAAGGGTCTTATCCCCTTTTGTATCCATTTTCCAAAAAGGGTCTTATAGAACGGGAATCTCAGATAGTATGTTGACATTAATCAGCATTTATACTCTTCACTAGTGGATTTCGGGTATACCCATTTGTTTGTTTTTATTAATGAAAACTATGCATTTATTTTATTTTTTTTTATGTTTTAAATACATAACTAAATTCCTATTTAAAAAAATGTATGGGTAGTTTACGACAAGAAAGACAGTGTCACAACCTTTTAGGGTAGTTTTGGGTTCAGACATGCCCGATTGATTGGCTCCTCCTTTTTATGGTCTATCGGATTTTAAGACATGCCCGATCGATTGAACGAGAAAACATACATAAATAAATTTAAAAAAGTAATAAGATTGATATAAGTTTAGAGTAGGTGGGAGTCAATGTTTACATACAAATAGAAAAAGAAATCAGAACACATATTTAGTACGTGGGTATCTTTATTTTGGTATTCCGTTTTTAGCAACAAGTACAATAAAATATCAAAATAGGAAAAGTGAAAATAATTGCAAGCTCCACAAAATAGACCCACCTACTTTCTTTCATCTTTAGCCACGAAAAGAAAAATAAATAATGCTATTCTTCATAGGAAAAAATATTTAGGTTTTTTCATTTTTTTTTCATTTTTTTTTCTAATTAGTATATTTAAAATGAATTGAAATTTGAAATTAAAAATAATTATGATGTAGAAATAATGCACACCCAACTCTAGTCACATGGTGCGTTGGAGACTAGGAGACATTATTAAGTTTTAGTTTAGTGCTTGATTTACAAGCTAATAATTTTAGTTTTTCTAAAAGTGATCGATTCATTAGAATCTAGATGCATATAAAATATATTATTTTGATGAGGAATGTTAAAATACTTTAAAAAGATACCCTAAGTTCTGAGCTTGACGATAAACTGAGGAATTGCTAGTTTTGTGAGGCCTTGGTTATAAACTTTAAAATAGACATCAAGTACCGAGCTTGATAATAAGCTGGGGAACTGCCATTCTTGTAAGAACTTGGTTGAGAAAAAAAAAACATAAATCCTGATATGAACATTGACCAAATAAAGTGTTAGTAGTAATTAATTATCTTAAAATAAGAATGATTGACAATGTTGTGAAAATGGACTGTTGAAATTCTTCCACTAAAATCGGTTAATTACTTTCCAAGTGAGTGTGCAACATAGCCTATTTTAAACAACGCTTGGTTGGTTATTACATGAGTTCTATAATTATGCAAGAGTTGTGCGGGTTAATACTTGGTAACTCAAGGTTGATTCTTCATAACTTAAATAATCTTAATTGGTATTTTAAGTATAATACAAGGTTATTTTTACTAAAATATCAAGGACCATTCACTTAGTATTTTATAGGGTTGTCTCATCTTTGAAGTAAGTTATCTTATAAATGCTTTCTATAAACCATTTGCTTACATAAAATAATGTTTTGGTGGAGATCATGAAGTTATGTATATCTCTTTCTTTAATTATCATGGAATAACATGACTTAGGAATAAGGTGTTATTCCCACATTTAATCACCATAGCAAGCTTACATCACATATTTACGAACTAATTGCTAAACCAAGTTAAGAGCAGTTTTAACCAAGACGATACACTTTTATCCTTGATCATCTCTATAAAAATATAAAAACCCAAAAATATAGTTTTTAATTTACGCTTTTAGATTTCCCTTAGAATATACTTATCAAACTAAAACTACTATGATGTTTATTTCCGGTTAAAATAAATACGACGATTTAGCAGTAAAAATCAAATAAGCGTGTTCATGGATCGATACTTGGTTCTTACCTATACTATACTATATATACGATAGGTACACTTGCCTATTTGTGCGTGGTTTAGTTAAGATAATAATTATTTTTATAAACTTAAAACTCAACATTGCATGAAAAAACTTTTGAAAAACTTAACAACTTTTTCTATACCATCTTGCACATACCAAGTTTTTGGCACCGTCGCCGGCGACACACGATGAATTTTTACAAATAATCCAAGTATTTATTAAACCTCGTTTATAGTGTATATATTAAAAATCTTATCAAAAAGAACAAAAATATTTTTCTATCTTCTTTATTTTTTTTATTTATATTTTTGTAAGTTGCTTACCTTAGCTTAGTTTTAGTTAGGCCATTAGATCTTTTTTACTTTCCTAGTTAGTGTATGTCCTCTACATCTACTCCCGAACCCGTTTCACCACTTTCCGAACCCGGACGCCATTTTCACCCAAGAACACTCACTCGGGCACGGAAAGCAACCGAAGTAGTTAAAGACAAACCAAAAGGAGATACAACCAAGGAGAACCTAGATTAACCTATGATGGCGGAACTAGAAATCGAGTTAAACATGAACCAATATGGCAAGCCAATACTTAACGGCTATGGCAATAGCGTTGCACCACCCGAAATTTTTGCAAGTTTCGAAATAAAATCTTGCACCATTCATATGATTGAAAACTCTGTCCAATTTCATGGACTTCTCGATGAAGATCCTTTATCTAATATTTCCCGATTTCTTTGAATTTGTGGAACTTTCAAAATCCAAAATTGCTCTGAAGATCAAGCAAGACGTAAACTATTCCCATTTTCTCTCTGAGGCCACGCCTTGGAATGGCTTGAATCTTTATCATTCGGTACCATCACCGACTAGAATCAGATGGCAGAGCAATTCCTTCTAAAGTACTTTCCACCCAACAAAACTGCCAAGTATCGTGCCAGCATCACCAGATTCCTGACGGATGAAAACGAGTTACTATATGCAGCATGGGATAGATACAAGAGCCTTCTTCGACGATGTCCTCGCCATGGGTTGCAAGTGACTTCAAGTCCAAATTTTCTTCCATGCTCAGACTAGCCAGAACAAACAAGTAATCAATATGGTCACTGGTGGAGATCTCGAAATCAAATCTCCGAATCAGGCATTCGAGATCCTAGAAAATGCTGCCAAGAAAATATTTGCCTATAATCCACCTCGATCAACCCCATCAAACAAAGGCATACACCATGTTGACAATAGTACCTTTATCTCTGCATAATTCGAGTCTCTCTTGAATAAATTTGAACAAATTCAGTCTGAGCTGGTCAAACCAAAGGTAAAGTGTGACAGGTGTGGGGGAGATCACTAGGTCAAATACTGCCAAAGTATGACCATCGAAGAATGTGATTTCGTTAGCCGATAGAATAATGTGTTTGGCAACACTTACAACCCTGGTTGGAGAAACCATCATAACTTCCGCTGGAGGGATAGAGCCAACAATCAAGCTCTATCTGGCTTTGATAAACGACATTTCAATCTAAATCAACCCTCTAAACCTCCATACTATGACCAAGATTCAAGTGCCAGCCTACAACCGAATAGTTGATCTACAATGGAGACTCTCCTGAGCAACTCATAGCAAGTATTGAAGCTTTAAATAAATTGACCGAAGATCGATTCCTGAAGAACGAAGTGGAGCTAAGGAACTAGAAGGCTTATTTGCAAAACATCGAGAACCAAGTAGGTCAGTTAGCCCAGCTAATGTCATAACCCTAAGAAGTGGTAAAATTGCTACAAACAATTCACAAGTCACACCTATCTAATCTGAAGGAGAGACTGAGGTTATGGACACACCAACAATCAAAGAAAACCAACTACTCCTTGTCACACCCCAACCTAAGGTGGAAATGCCGGGGTGTGAACCGTTGGTTCACAGCTCACAAGATACTATCATACAGTTTAAATATGACAATATCTAATTATTTATTTATTAAAAATTTTAATCAAGTACACAAAGTTTAACAAAATATTAGAATGAAAATAAAACGAAAATATAATTTATTTTATTAACTAAGGTCTCTCTAAGTGTTCTTCACCTTATCTTCAAACCAACTGATAACCTGCATATTCGTATAAAATAATATAGATTTTTCAACACGAGGTTGAGTGAGAAAAGTCACCAATTTTGACATTAAAAATAATGTATTAGCAAAATGAGCAAAACTGATATTGTGAGTATAAATCAATCAACCATGTGCAAGTAGTTGTGTTAGTTGACCGTCGCCTTGCGAATCGAGAATTGGATACTATGAATAGCATATACAAATTTGGGTGTCGGTTGACCATCGCCATGCGGATCGGGCTTTGGCTACTAAGACGGCGTATGATCATACTTTAATGTGATTATGATGGACCTCTCTGAATGCGATAAAGTAAACAATTAAGCAATTAACATTTAATTGATAACACACAACACTTACAGTTTGCTAGTGCGAATAATATATAATATGTAAATACTGATAAGTACGCAAGTGTCCCCAAAATGTTTAAAAGCTATAAAAATAGGGGAATGACTTCTCACCTTGACGAATAAACGAATAAACCGAGAGATAGAATAAACGAGCAAAGTTAACGTGATGAGTTTTCTGATCCAACAATGCCATAGACTTATACAAAATAGAATTGAATCAAAACCGAGATCATAGCCACTGAATCAATCCAAACGGAGGTATAGAACTCTTGTTATGAGGTTTTTAGTAAATAAGCGAGTTGGTACTGACCAGAATCCGAACAGCGAGTCGGGATTCGGGCATTGGTCAGTACATTCAATATCTCTAGATAAAAATAAAAGTCAAATGCTAATTTTGACCAGAAGGTATAGTAATTGAAAAATCATTAAAATTGACTTTTATGCCCTCAAACGGGTCGAAAAGCAATTGACCGATAAAAATCTATTAGTAAAGTTTGTTGAGAGATTTTGTTAGTTAGGTAAAAACCAACATTTTTCATGAAGACAACTTACCCAAGCGATGAATGGAACAAGAGATAATAAAGGTCAAAGGGGTCTTGAACATCAAAGTCAAACCGTAGATGAAAGAACTTGAACAACTAACAAAGTCAGCACCGAAAATTTAAGTAAATAACGAATATTAAATTAATAGTGATAATGAAAATGAGATGTGAAATAATATAATAAAATAAGATAAACACGGGGTTAGAAATACACGAATCACCATGACTATTTTAACAACTAACGAAGTCAGCACCGAAAATTTCAAAATTCTCAAGATGTATCAAAAATCGAAGTAGGGACTTGAAATATTTACGCACCACAGTGTAATTTCAACTAAATACCAAAACTCCCCTTTATAGAAGGGTTTCACCCCAAGCTCCTTTAGAGCAAGGCTTTTCCGGCCCTAAAAGGGGAGCAACTAGGCTAGACTTCTGATCTTATGGAGTAGTCTGACCCTGGGAAGGAGTACGGAAAATAAAACTAAATCCTTGAGGTACCCACGAACCACCGTAGGTTTTCAACAAGAATATGAAAATGTCAATATATAAAATGAGTGATTGAGTTATACATGGATCTCCATGGAAATTCAATCAAGAAGGAAAAAGTCAATTTAATAATAAAAATTAAATTAATTAATGGAAGATTTAATTTAATAGTGGGAATTAAATTTAAATAGTATAAAACTCAATTTAGTAACAAAATTACAATAATTGAATTTTAATAATAAAGACTTATAAAATGAATGGTAAGTTGTGAAACATGAGAAGTAACACGAGATTAATTAAAGCAAAAAGTACTAAAATGTTAATAGTTAAAGTTGAGGGTAAAGATCAAAACGTGTTTGGTAGTTTGAGAATATGATAAAATGAAATTAATTGAGAGAAAATAATTTAAATAACATAACAAAATGATAATTGTTTAAGCAAACTGTGATAACTGTGTCTGGAGGATTGTGTCGAATCATGAGAATTAAAATACTTTGATTAATTGGAGTAAAGTGAATAAATCACATCAAGAAACTTTGATTAAGTAAAATTAATTAAATAAACGAATATCCTTCGATGGGTTGGGCTTTCCATGAGCCTTCCATGGCATACCAAAGTAAATAAATTTGTGAGTTGGGCTTTCCATGGCATTTTATTGGCCCAACTAAATAATAAAATATCGATTTGTGTGTTGGGCCTCCCATGAGATTTACATGGCATTTTAAATGGCCAACAAATTAATGAATTATTGAAACAGTTTAATTGATCGGCCCATGAGCGTTACATGGCATTTTAACTGACCCAACTAAATAACGAACTAAAGGATTCAAATATGAGCAGCTGGAGTATCTCGTGAACCACCACGGGCGATATGTTCCAACCAAATATCAAATCAAAAACGGGTTGAGAAATGGATAGTTGGAGTGCCCATGGGTTGACATGAATTTTTCACCCAACTAAACACTTTAAAGATAATACTATAAATATTTGAAATTTTTTTGAATTTAGCCATGAAATCACCGTGAATTCGGTTTTTATAAAAAGGAATGCAACCGTTTAACCGGTCATGTTTACCACTTAAAGTTCCGGTTGTAGGACATTTGTTTCGCTTTGGCCTATAAGATTGAGTACTGTGGTCAGGTTATCCTCCAGGTAAGGAATAGCGTCTTACCTTGGGTTCTCGGAACCGTTTTGTCAAGGCCCGACTCACAGTTTCTCTCCCCCTTCCGGTTACGACAAGAGCATGTCATACTCCCATGTTTTAAGGTGCGAGAGTAAAAACAAAACTAGGGAATTCTTAAGGATCTTCCCAAAATAAAATTAATCTACTAAATTTATTAAATAAAGGAAGTAAAAAAAATTTTAGAGTGAGGCATAGTCTCGGAGTTTGTTTGTGCTCAATATTAAAATAATAAAATAAATAATTTTAAGTAAGCTGTAAACACATAATTATAAGCATATAAGGCAATCAAGTAGGTACGTATATGGTCCTAAGCATATTACTAGGATATTTCTAACCACCTATCTTATAACATTCGGTTCTAATACCAATCTGTCACACCCCAACCTAAGGCGGAAATGCCGGGGTGTGAACCGTTGGTTCATAGCTCACAAGGTACTATCATACAGTTTAAATATGGCAATATCTAATTATTTATTTACAACAAAAATTTAATCAAGTACACAAAGTTTAACAAAATACCAAAATAAAAATAAAACGTAAATATCCTTTATTTTATTAACTAACGTCTCTCTAAGGTGCTGTTTGTTTTTGAAGACAAAAACTGTCTGCAATCTTATTTCATCTGATTTCATGTCTGCAAATGAAGATGTGGTCTGAAGGTCTACAATCTGAAAAATATAATACTGTTTGTTTTATAAACTGGATATCGTTTGCATAAGCCGAAAATTAGTTACCTATAAACTGGATATCGTCTGTATAAGCTAAACGGTGGTGGTGGATGGTGAGGTGGTGGTGAAGGACGGTTGTGGTGGGTGTGGACGGTGGTGGTGGTGGACGGTGGTGGTGGGTGGTGATAGTGGATGATGGTTGTGCCCAACGGTGGGTGGTGGCGAGGCGGTGGTGGTGGCGGACGGTGGGTGGTGGTAGGGCGGTGGTGGGTGGTGGTAGTGGATGGTGGTTGTAGCTAACGGTGGGGTGGTGGTGGGGCGGTGGTGGTGGCGAACGGTGGGTGGTGGCAGGGTGGTGGTGGTAGCGGACAGTGGTGGTGGGTGGTGGTAGTGGATGGTGGTTGTGGCTAACGGTGGGGTGGTGGTAGACCGTGGTGGTGACGGATGGTGGGTGCTGGTGGTGGCGGGTGGCAGACAGTGGTGGTGGACGGTGGTGGTAGGTGGTGGCGGCGGCGGACGGTGGGTGGTGCTGATGATGGACGGTGGTGGCGGTGGTGGGTGGTGGACGGTGGTGGTGGCGGACGGTGGTGGCGGCGGTGGACGGTGGGTGGTGTTGGTGATGGACGGTGGTGGGTGGTGGACGGTGGTGGTGGCGGACGGCGGGTGGCGGGTGGTGGCGGTGGCGGACGGTGGATGGTGGTGGCTCATGGTGGGTGGTAGTAGTGTTAGACATTGGGTATTGGTAGAATGCTAAGATGTGTGAAGAAGTTGAACAATAGCGTATTTTTTAAGACAATAAAAGCAGTTTTCAGATCTTTTTTTCTAAAAAAACAAACAGTCTTCAAAAGCTTATGTCTGCGCGCCTGCAGACGTAAGTCCCTTGCAGACCTTTTAAGTAAAAACAAACATAACCTAAGTGTTCTTCACCTTAGCTTCAAACCAACTTATAACCTGCATATTTGTATAAAATAATATAGATTTGTCAACACGAGGTTGAGTGAGAAAAGTTACCAGTTTTGACACTAAAATAATGTATAAGTAAAATGAGCAAAACTGATATTGTGAGTATAAATCAATCAACCATGTGCAAGTAGTTGTGTCAGTTGTCCGCCGCCTTGCGAATCGAGCATTGAATACTATGACTAGCATATACAAATGTGGGTGTCGGCTGACCATCGCCATGCGGATCGGGCTTTGGCTACTAAGACGGCGTATGATCATACTTTAATGTGATTATGATGGACCTCTTTGAATGTGATAAAGTAAACAATTAAACAATTAAACAATTAACATTTAATTGATAACACACAACACTTACAATTTGCTAGTGCGAATAATATATAATATGTAAATACTAATAAGTACGCAAGTGTCCCCAAAATGTTTAAAAGCTGTAAAAATAGGGGAACGACTTCTCACCTTGACGAATAAACGAATAAACTGAGAGATAGAATAAACGAGCAAAGTTAACTGATGACCGTCGTTCGAGTCATGCAAAAACCTAATTAACCTAAGTAGCTAGGGTAAGTCAGGTATCGTATCCATCAGGAGTATGTGGTCAGTGTAATGTGAAACTAATTCTTAACATTATGATGTAGCTATTAAGCGTGCTGATCACACTAGCAATGATTTAGTTTTTAATGTCAAACGAAAAATTATTGTAAAGTTCAAACAATTCACAAAAGCAAATCACACCCGGGGTTCAAGCATGTAACAAATAGTAATCTCATGTCATTTAACCGATTAATTATTAATAATCAAATCTGGTTAATCAACTAGTTAAACCTTAGGCATCAATAATCGCTAACACACAACACTGGTTATCAAGCGGTCCCTGCCAGTATGACTCAACTAAGGGAAATTGTATGCTTTATCACATCCAAACTAATTAATATAACCTTATGAACACGTATCACGGCAACTGGCAAACTAATCGTTCTGATCGAAATAAACCTAAACCGACTGAGTGCACAATAATGTCAAACATCAATGTTCATAGATCGACAATAAATAATTACAAATATTTAGTTATTAAAACATGAGAAAAACTGAACGAGTCCAATACTCTACATCCCGGGTATGACTTGAGAAGACTAGCCGCTCATGGTGATGATTTGGTCTTCATTAGATGTTTGATAGGCCATGATCCTTAATATTAATTGGAAGATGAATAGAGATTTTGCTCTTGTGCGTAAACCCTTTTCCTCACCTCTATGCGTTTAACCCTTCAACTGCCGTCCGTCTCTAGACCCCGTGACCTGCCCTTCTTTTCCTTTTTATTTCTTTCACATCAAAAGTCAAAAGGCCTTGGACTTCTAGCAGCCCAATTCGATTCATGGCATTATATGTGGCCCACGATAATTAATTCTTTTTCCATATTACGTTGAAAGTTGAAGTAGTGGATGACAAATTTATTTATCTATTCTTTTGTTTTACTTGGGGTTCACTGACATCACGAATTAACACCATCAAGCTTTAATTCACATGGAATCATTATCTTTTACATTCACATAAATAATTTCAGTTCCATTTTAGATCTTTATCTCTGTGACCTGAAAGATATAAAAATAACTCAATGTAGTTGCATTCCAACAAATATTAAACTTAAAAGCCCGATACTATTAACAATTAGTCATAGCCAGACATCCACTCATCACATCCCGACACTTATCTTTTGCTTGCCCTCAAGCAAACATTAACCTCTATCATAGGTATATTAATTATTACCACTAATACTAGCAAGTTTTAAGGTCATACCCAGTTTCCCAGATTGACACTTTCTAGATTGACAACCCACAAATAAACTTGATGCTACCATAAAACTATAGAATCGCCCAGACAAGTGTACTTTGTTTCCGGTTAGGGCATACATGTTCATACCCCTCACACTATCTACACTCCACTCGGTTTAATATCTGAACTAGCAAAAGATGTGCTAGTATATGTCTCTGCCCTCAAAATACCTAATATGAGTTACAACTTAAGACTCGGACTAAGGGTTTTGCTGAGGCTTAGGTTCGGGTGCGGATTAGGCATATTTAGTGACTAAGGTGGATGAAACCCGGTTATACAACCAAACAAACAAACTCAAATGCAGATGGATTGCTATTTAGAACTAAATACAACCAAACTAATAACTCTCTTTTGGCTTTTTTTTTGATTGATTTTTTTTCTCTTTTTCCTTTTTTTTACTGATAACCGATATTAAGTCAAATATTTACAACTCTAACCTATGAACATTGTGTACTATGCCCTACAACTGATTATACAACTCGATAATGAACTGGATTTCATCACACGGGTAAAAATAAAATAAAGGCCAAGGCTGAAATGGTGTGTAATGTTCAGTTTAGCAAACGAAAAGGAATAAGGTCTAAATGGGCTCCTAAAGGATAATATCGGTTAAGGAATTTATTTAGTAGGGAATTATGTACGGAACTGGTTTTCTAAAGTCCTAATCTCCATATAGGTGGTGGTATTAAAATCTCGATAAGCATGTAACATTCTAATTCTGTAAGACATACCGGTTTCCCACAATTAATGACAAGACATGTTTTATATCTATTATATAACATGTGTATTAAGTATAGGGGCTAATCTCACAATATGTCTAGAAATAAGAGCTGCCGATATGAAACATGTATACCCGTCCCCTTGACTCGTTATCCCCACCTAAACGATTCCATTTTCAACTTTTCATTTTAAAAACATTTGTCGGGAAAACTATCGAGAAGCTAAAAAACCAACCATGACCAAAAACCTCTAACTTGGCATTAATAGCAATAACTAACAGTTAATAACTTAGTTTCTGAATACTCTTCGAGGTACTATCGGGCTAAAAATTTCAATTTTCCCCCATCCCCACACTTGAGGTTGACATTGTCCTCAATGTTAAGATTTTAAAACAATTTACGACATTTGAGAGACGGGGTTGAAATTGACTACTTAAAAATTTAAAAATCGGGGCACTAATGTGATGGGCCTAAAACTAAACTTATACAATTACACTTCTAACATTCTAAATAAAAATAACAAAATAAATTATGAAACCGAAAGCAAATGATATGAATGATAATGCAATGCTAACATAGCCCGTAAACTCTCAACAACACTCGTGCACACTCGTCTCCGCCAAGTACCAAAACCGACTAACCGAATCCGCAAAATCTCGAGAAGTGTAGAAGCAAGCTTCTCACAAGTGTAAGACATAGGTCTTTTAAGAGTTATAAAAAATGAGTTTTTTTTAGAAAAACTAATTACCGAGCCGAACTATATAGTTTCATAATAAATTTTGTTAAACGAGTTAAAATGTTAAAAGACCTAACTCACTTTCGTAGGAATCACGGTTGCATTTAGTGTATGCAACAAGCCCTTTAAACCCCCCGGTAGCCCGGGTGGACGAGTGGGGTCTCGTGAGGGTTTATAGTGAACTATACCCACAAAGTTCCAAATACAACAAAATATACACGAACCTGGAAACACATGTAATTGACCATCAAGTGTCTTCATAAACCGGTGAGGTCACCATGAGGCTCACCGTTTCCTTGTCTCTCTTTTCTTTCCTTGTTACTGGTTTCTCATCATCTTTCATCTTAATCACTCTTTCCTTCCAACCTTCTTCTTCCTGCTACCTTACAACTCGTTCCTATCATTCACAGCAGAATCCTCTCTTGTATGATCCGTGCTTAAAGATACAAACTTGTCAACAAGAGGGTTAGTAGCATTTTCAAATAATAATAACCGCTTATCACGGTTCCCACACGTAATTCCCAAAACTCCCTTCGCACAATCAATTACCGCATGTGCTGTGGCAAGGAATGGCCTACCCAGTATGACTTCAGATTGTGTAATATTCCCTTTTGCATAATCAAGTACAAGGAAGTCAACTGGGTAGGTAAATTCATCCACCTGAACCATTACATTAGTAACCATGCCCCGAGGGAGTGTATGAGTTTGATTCGCCAGTACCACAGTGGTGTTTACACTTTCTAACGGGCCAAACTCATACTGATAATATAAATTGCCAGGCATGATACTAACACATGCTCCAAGATCTAGAAGTGCCTGATCAGTTTTAAACTCCCCATTTTGAATTGATAAAAATGGCACTCCCGGGTCTTGGAGTTTACTTGAGATGGTATTATCCTCCACCTCCTCATCTCCTGTGTTGGTCAATTTGCTATTTAAACATTTTTCACAAGTGCAATTTTCACAAAAAGACAATTCATCTGTTTTTAATTTCAATTCATTTTGGAAAATTGTTTCCTTTTGACCAACACCATTGTTCTCATCACTAACCTCTTCCCTCACCGCCTCAACATACGGTGGCAGTGAATCAACTTCAACACAAGTAATTTCAAAATGAGGTAAAAGACTTACCGCGTTGATGTGCACACTATTACCTTTCTTAGAGCTTGAACTGGCATGCTGCAGGTTTACTGTGGTATCGCTCAGTAACTGACCAGCGTTTTTTCTGAAATCTCGCTACATCTGCTGCGAGCTGACCAATCTGCTTCGACATCCCCTTTGAAGACTTATCCCTCAACTCGAACTGTTTCTGCGTTTCCTTTTGATTATCTGACACAAGCTTCAATAATGCATCGAGTTTTGAATGTACCGACTCATCTGTATTACCTGAATTACCCTTCGGCTGGTCCTGATTCTGATTACCCGATGAACTGTTAACCCAGTAACCATCTCTGTTATATCCCTGACTGTTACTCTGACTGTTCGAACCCTGCTGATAACCGCCCTGGCGGTAGCTATTCTGCTATCGGTTCTGATTGGACCCCTGAAAGTTTGGATTTGACTGACTCGAAGTGTTCCCGTATCTGAAATTTGGGTGATTCCTTAGGCCCGGGTGATAGGTGTTTGAATCAAACCCTTGGCCTTTGGAATCCCCGTACGCATAACTTACCTCCTCGTCGTCGGGATACTCGTCCTCATCAAACCCGGGGCAATTTTTTGTCTTATGCCCCAACTCGCCACAATCTGAACAGACTGGGAATTTCACCCCGACTTTACCAACCTCTTTCTTTTTCTCTTTTTGATAACCCGTAAGTTCTCATTCCAATTCCGCAATTCTGTCTGACTCGCTCGAGGCTGATTTCACCGATCTGGTGACCCCAACTTTTCATCTTCGTTCAGCAGCTGCTTCTGACTTGGACTCCTCACACATAAACTCAAGAAAATCCCAGTCATCCTCTTCGGGTTGATTTAATAGCATCCCATTACATGAAGACTTCAAATATTTTCTATCCTCGTATGTCAACCCATCAACGAAGCACTTAACCAATTCCTACAACTCAATCTGATGGTGTGGGCACTTCCTAATCATTTCCTTATAACAAGTAAATGCCTCATGAAATAACTCACCGGGAAAACTGTGAAAAGTGTCGAATCTTAATCCGGGCTTCGTTATTCTTCGACTGTGAATAGTATTCGTTAAGGAAAATCTGCTGCATCTCACCCTAATTCTTGATACTGTGCATCGGTAGCGAGTTGAACCAGTGTTTAACTTTGTCTTGTAGTGAAAATAGGAACAACCGCAACCGAACCCCAACCTGATCATATGTACCATCCCCGATAGACCCGCAAATAGCTGTAAAATCTGACAGATGTGAATACGGGTCCTCAGATCCCAGTCTATGAAAATGAGGCAAAATATTAATGTAAGACGGACGGGATTTAAATGTCGGCTGTCCCGGCTCGTGAACCTGTGGGACAATCGGTGAGGCACCATCTGAAATAGCCGGTCTGAACCTGCTATTTACACCAAGAACTGGAGACCCATAATTCCTTTGTCTGGCCCTCGGTTCCTCAAAACCACCTCTGTTAACATGAATCGACTGTCTTCGTTCTTCCCGATACCTTCCATCACTATATCTGTCTCGGTTTCTGTTCCTCCGCCTGTCACCTCTCACCCTAACCGGTTCCTCAACCTCCTCATCTGCGTTTCTCGGCTCAAACCCGTCATTCCTTCTAACCCTCTAATCATCCCCATTACTACCATCATTCCTCGGTTCCCGTTCCTCCTCATCTCCCCCTTCTTCGTCTTTAGTATGAATACTGACATGATCAAAATCCCATATAATCGGATCTCGGTGACGAGGGGTATTGTTCGGGGCTGATGGCCCGGGTCTGTCAAGGTTTCGGTTTTGGTTTCTGGATTGTCAGGCTGAATTTTGTGGTGGTGGATTGGTGTTTATCGGTGGTGGCTGGTTATTATTTAGTGGATTTTGGTTATTTGGTAGGTTAGGTTCGGGTTGGAAAACTTCGGTGGTAGGTTTTGGTTTTGATTCTGGTTTTGACCTTCCATTTCTGACACTCAGATCTGGGCTTGGTTCTGCCAAGCTAAACGTTCAATTTCTGGATCGTAAATCAGTGGGGAATTTCTTTTTGAATAGCGGGTGTGCATAAACCTGTTACCTGCACAAATAACACACCCCGCGTAAAATGGGAAACATAAATAAACTAAACTAAAAATTAAAAATAACAACTAAATTAAACTAAGAAATCAATTAATCACAAAAACACTAAGCGCACTAACTCCTCGGCAACGGTGCCATTTTGATGACCGTTGTTCGAGTCATGCAAAAACCTAATTAACCTAAGTAGCTAGGGTAAGTCAGGTATCGTATCCACTAGGAGTATGTGGTCAGTGTAATGTGAAACTAATTCCTGACATTATGATGTAGCTATTAAGAGTGCTGATCACACTAGCAATGATTTAGTTTTTAATGTCAAACAAACAATTATTTTAAAGTTCAAACAATTCACAAAAGCAAATCACACCCGGGGTTCAAGCATGTAACAAACAGTAATCTCATATTATTTAACTGATTAATTATTAATAATCAAATCTGGTTAGTCAACTAGTTAAACCTTAGGCATCAACAATCTCTAACACATGGCACTGGTTATCAAACGGTCCGTGCCAGTGTGACTTAACTAAGGGCAATTGTATGCTTTATCACATCCAAACTAATTAATATAACCCTATGAACACGTATCACAACAACTGGCAAACTAATCGTTCTGATCGAAATAAACCAAAACAGACTGAGTGCACAATAATACCAAACATCAATGTTCATAGATCGATAATCAATAATTACAAATATTTAGTTATTAAAACATGAGAAAAACTGAACGTGTACAATACTCTACATCCTGGGTATGACTTGAGATGACTAGCCGCTCATGGTGATGATTTGGTCTTCACTAGATGTTTGATAGGCCGTGATCCTTAATATTTATTGGAAGATGAATAGAGATTTTGCTCTTCTGCGTAAACCCTTTTTCTCACCTCTATGCGTTTAACCCTTCAACTGCCGTCCGTCTCCAGCCCCCGTGACCTGCCCTTCTTTTCTTTTTTATTTCTTTCACATCAAAAGTCAAAAGGCCTTAGACTTCTAGAAGCCCAATTCGATTCATTGTATTATATGTGGCCCACGATAATTAATTCTTTTTCCACATTACGTTGAAAGTTGAAGTAGTGGATGACAAATTTATGTATCTATTCTTTTGTTTTATTTGGGGTTCACTGACATCACGAATTAACACCATCAAGCTTTAATTCACATGGAATCATTATCTTTTACATTCATATAAATACTTTCAGTTCCATTTTAGATCTTTATCTCTATGATCTGAAAGATATAAAAATAACTCAATGTAGTTGCATTCCAACAAATATTAAACTTCAAAGCCCGATACGGTTAACAATTAGTCATAGCCAAACATCCACTCATCATTAACGTGATGATTTTTCTGATCCAACAATACCTGAGACTTATACAAAATAAAATTGAATTAGAACCGAGATCATAGCCGTTGGAATGAATCCAAACGGATGTATAGAACTCCGGTTATGAGGTTTTCAGTAAATAAGTGTAAGACCCCGAATCCCGGGAATCCTATAGTTGGTAATCACATCCACAATTTCACAAAAATTTAACCAAACAATTCTTTGTATTTAAAACTAGTTCAGAGTAAATAACAGCGGAAAAAGTTTAAGTATTAAAAGTCCTAAACACGGGTACAAGTGTCCAAAATCGAATGTAAATAAAATATCCGTTTTATTTGAAATCCTTGACCAGAAATGCCTTCAACCTTCTGAGTAGTCTCCATCACGTCCAAGTGGTAACCTCCAATCCTTATCCTGAAAGTCAAACTAACATACACACAAAGTCAGCTAGAGCTGAGTGAGTTCAGGTTTTCATAAACAACATTTCATACTTTATTTCAAAACTTATAATTCTAAACAATAGAGAGGATAATAATAAAATAATTAATATAATTCACCAAATAATACATTCATCGTCGAACACACGTACACGGGCCTCTCCACCACGAGTCAGGACTCGAGTAATATATTTGACCCGGATGTGGTAAGACCTAAGCATGTGACACGAGCCTCTCCACCACGGGTCAAACCCGAGTAATATATTTGACTCGGTCACAGCTTACACATCCAAGCATGTGATACGGGCATCTCCGCCACGGGTACAACCCGAGTAATATTTTTGACTTGATCACGGCTCAACATACAACAGGCCTCTTCACCACGGGATTTTAAAACCCGAGTAATATATTTGACCCGCCAAAATGATGATCACGCCACACGGGCCTCTCCACCACTGGATTTGAAAACCCGAGTAATATATTTGACCCGACCGTGATCACCATGCACACACACATCAATAAGCCTACTCACATCATTCTTAGTCACGAGGAACTAAATATCATCACACAACCGTAGGCTATAAGGTAACACATACTCATACATACATACATACATACATACATACATACATACATACATACATACATACATACATACATATATATATATATATATATATATATATATATATATCATCCCAACGTGAACTAAGTAAATAGGTCTACTCGTATTCAATTTCTACCAAGCCTGTTAACTTCCTCGAGTCTAGACCATTAACGACGTATGTAACCTTAAAGGATATAAGACCATAAACGAGTCTAAAATATCCTAAACTGTAGCAAATAATTCCAATATAGCTTTCAAAATGCACAATCACGAGTAAGACCATGTAATACCATTCAAATCGTTGTAACGAGTAAAATCGTATAAAATTTGTATTTCGGTGTATATGCTAGCCCAAAACGTAAAAAGAGTAAAAAGGGCATCATGAACTCACTTGAAACGAGCCACACAAACACCAAAGAGTTTGAGAACTTCAAAGCCAATCCACAGTTTACAAGCCTGTCGGATTGCACACAAAGATTACTAGCTAAACGTACCGACTCGTTTATCCTACGAGACGTTCCGACTTGATTTGATTGACCTAGAGTCTTGATGTTACCAAATTCAATTACATCAGCCCCCGAGGCCATGTATTTATCAAAACCACCCTTAGGTAATTCCGGGGACAAAGGATTTCCAAACTACACCCGAAAGTTGTTGGTTTTATCGAATACGCGCGTTAACGGGTCGTTTATGCACTTAGCTATCAACTCAGCCCCTTGTGGACCAAATTTAGTAAAATCACAGCCAACCAGTCCGCACGATGCTACACGAGTTGGATGGGTCGGTAAGCACAATGCACAAACTACCAATAAACACGAATTTGCACCGTACCGACCCGTTTAAGTAACCGACAACCAATTCAACCCAAATAATCAAAAAATCAATTTTTCACAGCCAACATATCATGACGAGTCCACAACATTCGAATTGGTTGTCAATTACCTCAAACAACGCGTTAAACACAACAACTCGCAAAGTAGTCAACCGAATCCTAGTTTTCAAACTATTAACAATTGGCCGACATAACCAATTCCACTGACCATGAAATTTTAGTATGTTATATAGGACATACCTAGGAAGATTGTGGTGCAAAAATCTTAGCCGAAACAGCCCCGAAACTGCCCAATTGGACAGCCACCCGACAAGCCTAAAAATAACCGAATTTCGATGATAAGCGCGCCATATGGAGGAATTAAGGTGAAAAAGAGTTGTAGACATTTAATACTGA
The DNA here is from genome assembly GCF_021521415.1 of Bidens hawaiensis. Lineage (NCBI taxonomy): Eukaryota > Viridiplantae > Streptophyta > Magnoliopsida > Asterales > Asteraceae > Bidens > Bidens hawaiensis. The sequence goes on along the minus strand of NW_027495359.1, from coordinate 63,992 downwards.
CCTGGAATTGAAGTTTGGATGGCCGGAGACGGGCTGGTCTTGCACGAAAATCGAGAAGAGAGGGGGAGGGCGGGCGCCGATCGGTGTAAGGGTTGGGTTAGGGTTTAGGTTTATTATTATTTTTTTTAATATAATAACAATAATACATCCTAGTCCCTCTACTTTAACAATGGGTGAACTTGTAAGAAAGTTAAATAAGATACGTTTACGAGGGTGGTAAGGAGCTCTCGGGAGAATGCCGGGTCAAGCCCGGAAGGTATACACAATACTACAAGGTTAAACCTTTTTATCGGAAATTAACGGACGTTACAATAAGCGAGCTGGTACTGACCAGAATCCGAACAGCGAGTCGGGAGTCGGGCATTGGTCAGTACACTCAAAGTATCTAGATAAAAATAAAAGTCTTCTGTCCCGAATGCTAATTTTGACCAGAAGGTATAATAATTGAAAAATCATTAAAATTGACCTTTATGCCCTTAAACGGGTCGGAAATCAATTGACCGACAAAAATCCATCTATTAGTAAAATTTATTGAGGGATTTTGTTATTTATATAAAAACCAACATTTTTCATGAAGATAACTTGCTTATTTAGATAACTTGTTTATGAAATAATCCGCACGATTAGGAAACAAAATAAGCTATTAATGAGAAAATCGGGTATAATAACTACCAAAATTTGGGTTGGACAACAAGAAAATGAGTTTGGACCTGCAATAACATTTCTTGGAGTTTAAGTTTCAAAAATTTAATTGAAAAATAGGAAAGAATTGGCAAAATTACTCCCTGTACTTCCATAAACGCGATTTTTAACCGTTTTAAGTGATTTTAAAGGTTGTTACGGACTATTTGGCATAATTAAAAGTTATAAAATTATAAAACATGTTAAACCAAGTTAAATACCAATAAATATAAGTTTTAAATAGTTCTAAAGATCCGAGTTACATTCCGGAATCGTTTTAAACATAAACGAATACAAATACGAAAAATTCGAGATGGTTCAGTCTTCCCTACTTTAGGGAATTTTGTTTCGAAATTAAGAAAAACTAAAATATAATCATGTTATAAATTATTAAAATTTAAGGAAAATATGTTTAAATAAAATTTAAAATTTACTATAACATGAAACTTCTAATAGCTGGAGCACCGCTCCAAATGAAAATCCGATAAGGGCACTTGTATATAGAATGTACCAGCAGCATATCCACCATGTCCTTATCATCTTAACATTTGTACCGTTACCTGTTAGTCCCGGTGCTGATCGATACGAGATCCGCACGAGGTCTAGGAGTGCGGAATCCTCCTAGACTCGTTTATTGGTGTATAGACGAAGAACACAAACACGTACACGATCAAATACACAAACAAATACAAGAATGGATAATCAAATCTGCAGATTCATATAATAATAAAACACGTTACATACCGTAACATAAACAGAAACACGACTGACCCGAGGTGAGCTCTACCTCGGGTCGTCTCACACGACTCTCACTCTCTTGCTCTCTCTTGACACTCAAACTGTAACACACACTCTCTGAATTACTGGATTCACTCTACATAACCTAACACGACACATGTATATATAGACAATCTTCACGGGCTTGGGCTTCAGTAGGCGAAGTTGTTCATAACTTCGCCTAGGGCGAAGTTGTGATAACTTCGCCTAAGGCAGAAGTTGTTACAACTTCGCCGTTGGCGAAGTTGTTATAACTTCGCCTAGGCGAAGTTGTGCTAACTTCGCCTGTGACGATCCGCTGGTCAGAATTGCATAGCGACGGTCACAGAATGCACCAACAGTCTCCCCTTTGACCGTTGCTCTCAATTCTAACAAACACGAAAGATCATCTGTTACAAAACATGCACTAACAGACTCCCTCTTAACTGATGATCTTCTGTTTTGTTCATCAACCAGCCGTGTCTGAATCTGTCCTGTAGCTTCACAAATCTACCAATCACCCAGCGTCTTCCATATCAGATCTCCCCTTCAGTGTAAGCTTCTCCGACTATAACGATTGAGGTCTTTGAAATGCATGCATCCTCGTGCCAATAGATCATCTCAACCAATCACGTGAGTCCATCTGACTTCACCAACACATGAAGTTGGGCTTCCTCCACAACTTCACCAACTCGTCGGCATACGATAAGGTTTAATCTTCAACTACTCAACATCAGGTGATCAATTTCATCACAAAACCACCTTGACAGAATCTAACACATGACCATTAATTAATCCGAAGCATCTTCAATCACCAGGGATAACAATCAAGAACATAGACACTTTAATTCCCGGTTAAATCCAACTTGTTCCAGAATCTTCACTCGTATAAATAAGCATCACGTTTCAGGATCCAATTCTCGAACGCCTTGAAAATAACATAAATAATATGCTCTGACCGCAATCCAGTAATGACGAAAACCTTCAGTTCAATTTGACTTTCTTCGGTTGGTCAACCACGAACAACAACAATTTCATTGCCCACAAACACCCGAATATGTGTCAATATCCAGTTTCAAACAATATCCCATTCACAACCTCAACTCCAAATCCAGAGTTGACACGTATTTGTTCACACGTAAGACCAAGAGATAACAAGATCACTCGTTGACGGAACAACATCTTTGGTCTCACAATAATCGTGTACACCCGGCCATACAGACGAAAACTCCAAACAATTTTTTTTTTTTTTTTTTTTTTTTTTTTTTTTAACTTCACCTGGCCATAACTTCGCCTGGCCATAACTTCGCCTGTTCATAACTTCGCCTGTTCATAACTTCGCCTGGCCATAACTTCGCCTGGCCATAACATCGCCTGTTCATAACTTCGCATGTTCATAACTTCGCCTGGCCATAACTTCGCCTGGCTGCTAACTTCGCCTAAACCCTAAAATTTAAGCGACAACTTCGCCTGAACCCAATAACTTCGCCTGCGGCGGCTGTTCGGCCGAAAACGAACAGAAACGTGCCAGAAACACCAAAAACGCAGATCTCGAACCATAGCGTAAGAGCCTAAGGCTCTGATACCACTTGTTAGTCCCGGTGCTGATCGATACAAGATCCGCACGAGGTCTAGGAGTGCGGAATCCTCCTAGACTCGTTTATTGGTGTATAGACGAAGAACACAAACACGTACACGATCAAATACACAAACAAATACAAGAATGGATAATCAAATCTGCAGATTCATATAATAATAAAACACGTTACATACCTTAACATAAACAGAAACACGACTGACCCGAGGTGAGCTCTACCTCAGGTCGTCTCACACGACTCTCACTCTCTTGCTCTCTCTTGACACTCAAACTGTAACACACACTCTCTGAATTACTGGATTCACTCTACATAACCTAACACGACACATGTATATATAGACAATCTTCACGGGCTTGGGCTTCAGTAGGCGAAGTTGTTCATAACTTCGCCTGTGACGATCCGCTGGTCAGAATTGCATAGCGACGGTCACAGAATGCACCAACATTACCCAAAACTACTTTTGGTTCTAGATTATGACACACAACTGTACGTACTATGATTTCCATATGAGGACTTGGATAATTATGTTCCGGACAATAATTACTTTTATCGTCGGATGATCCATATACTTCGTCCCATCGTGTGGGTTACAAAACATTTTAAAGATAAAACGGTGTGAGAAAATAAAAGTTTTTGATTAATCTTAAAGGTAAAATTAAAAGATCATAAATGCATGAAATATTTGATTTAAATCAATGAGGTAAACCTTCGAGTTTGTTTAATGAAAACATTGACATTTTTTTTAACTTTTGGTATGATGTATAAATCTTAAAATTGAAAAGAAATGAAATCCTAGACGTTGAGAGTGATGAATAAGGATAGGAATATAAGATAACTAACGAACTTTCGTGAACTTTACAAATAACAGAAAATAGCAAACAAGATTTTTTTTATAAATGCATGAAAATTATCACAACAAAAATTAAGTGAAAGATTTAATGAATAGTTTAATTAACAGCAAAGCTTAAAGTAAGTAATGACATATGAAATCTTTAAATATTGCAAACATTAGAAATGAAATTCCGAATATCAAGAGTATAGATTTGAACAAGTTAAACAAGATTTTGATGAATCGAGTTTGGCTATATGATGAACTTATGAGATTTAAAGAGAAAAATGGATATAAAATTATAGCATTACAAGTTGTGAATTTGATATGAGATAAATTCTAATTACAAGATTAAAATATAAAAAAAATGGGAAACAGTAATTGAAATATTAATGAAAATGCGAAAATGTACGTATTTGAATAAATCGTTAATAAATTAAATTGGGAAGTGGATATTCGCGAATCACCGAGATAGTCCTAATCCAAATAAACCTTCAAAATTAGATATAATATAAGGTGTGTCATTGGAATATCCACCAATTACGAGGAATCTTCCTATTTTCACAAAATCGTTTTAAATAATATTAAATAAGTAAACTGAATTATCCATGATTTATCATGAAAATTTAAGTAAATAACGAATATCAAATTAATAGTGATAATGAAAATGAGACGTGAAATAATATAATAAAATAAGATAACCGCGGGGTTAGAAATACACGAAACACCATGACTATTCTAACAACTAACGAAGTCAGCATCGAAATTTCAAAATTCTCAAGATTTATCAAAAATCGAAATAGGGACTTGAAATATTTACTAACCACAATGTAATTTCAACCAACTAACGAAAAACAAAACTAAATCCTTAAGGTACCCACGAACCACCGTAGGTTTTCAACAAGAATATGAAAATGTCAATAAATAAAATGAGTGATTGAGTTATACATGGATCTCCATGGAAATTCAATCAAGAAAGAAAAAGTCAATTTAATAATAAAAATTAAATTAATTAATGGAAGATTTAATTTAATAGTGGAAATTAAATTTAAATAGTATAAAACTCAATTTAATAAAAAAATTACAATAATTGAATTTTAATAATAAAGACTTATAAAATGAAAGTAAGTTGTGAAACATGAGAAGTGACACGAGATTAATGAAAGCAAAAAGTACTAAAATGTTAATAGTTAAAGTTGAGGGTAAAGATCGAAACGTGTTTGGTAGTTTGAGAATATGATAAAATGAAATTAATTGAGAGAAGATAATTTAAATAACATAACAAAATGATAATTGTTTAAGCAAACTGTGATAACTGTGTCTGGAGGATTGTGTCGAATCATGAGAATTAAAATACTTTGTGTAATTGGAGTAAAGTGAATAAATCACATCAAGAAACTTTGATTAAGTAAAATTAATTAAATAAACGAATATCCTTCGATGGGTTGGGCTTTCCATGAGCCTTCTGTGGCATTTTATTTTCCCAACTTGTTAGCGTAACAAAGTAAATAAATTTGTGAGTTGGGCTTTCCATGAGCTTTTCATGGCATTTTATTGGCCCAGCTAAATAGCAAAATATCGATTCGTGTGTTGGGCTTCCCATGAGCGTTACATGGCATTTTAAATGGCCCAACAAATTAACGAATTATCAAAATAATTGAGTTGATCGGCCCATGAGCGTTACATGGCATTTTAAATGGCCAAACAAATTAACGAATTATCAAAATAATTGAGTTGATCGGCCCATGAGCGTTACATGGCATTTTAACTGACCCAACTAAATAACTAACTAAAGGATTCAAATATGAGCAGTTGGAGTATCTTGTGAACCCGAATCCCGGGAATCCTACAGTTGGTATTCATACAAAACACGTGTAAAAATACTTAAACTTGAAAACAGTTCGTTTCATTAAAATAAGCATCTCAGAGTATAATTCAGCGGAAAACATAAATAATATAATAAGTTCTCAAAATCCCGGGAATATTGCCCAAAACCAATTTAATTATATTTATAAAACTTTTTTAAAAAAAATAAAATGTTCATAATAAGATCTTCCATCCACGTATGCCCTTCACCGTCCAAGTAACTTCGTGCACGTCCAAGCGGTAAGGCATCCTCTTCCTAACCTGAAACTCACACTAATATGCACAGAAAGTCAGCTTGAGCTGAGTGAGTTCAAGTTTTAAATAAATAACATCAGTAAATAATAATCATGATAGTCATTCCAAAAGTTTAAAAGTAAAAAGAATACGTCAGTTAAGCCATCATCATTGATAAATAATCACTCTCATACATATATATATAAATATCCTTATAAGTACATCCCTATATATATATAAATATATACATAGCATCCAAGTAATAACATCAGGGTCGAGCAAAGGTACAACCCAAACACGTAACATCAGGGTCAAGCAAACGTACAACCCAAACACGTAACATCTCATCAACGCATGCAAACATAAAGTAGGCATACGTAACATCGGTAGTCGATACGACTACCACATCACCAAATATAGGCCATACAATAATTTATATATATATATATATTTATATATATATATATACGTACTATAACATCCCAAGGCCAACTATATACTAGCAAGCCTATATAAAATAGTTTAACTGTTTCATCAAGCAAAATCGTTTAGGTGTGCATGCTAGCCCAAAATATAAAAAGAGTAAAAAGGGGCATCATGAACTCACCTGACACGAGACACGGATTCACCCCGAGCTAGGAAATCCCTAAGTGATCCCAAAACTAAAACACCTGTCGGTTTACATACAATCGTTACAATCGACATCGAAAGGACTTGTTTATCCTACGAGACGTTCTAACATGGTTCGAGTTACCTAAACCCTCGACCTCATCAAACTAAATCACAACAGCCCCCGAGGCCTCACATTCACCAAAACGACCCTTAGACACTCCCGGGAATAAAGAATTCCCAAATTACCCCCGGAAGCACTAGGTGATACCAAGAGTCATTAAGGCCATTAAAATCCAACTCAGCCCCGTGTGGTCCCAACATGATAAAATCACAGCCAACAAGTCCACACGATGCTACACGAGTCAAATGGGTCGGTAAGTCGCAAGTACGACGCACCAACTACTCAATAAACGCAATTGCGCGTTGTACCGACCCGTTGGAGTAACCGACAACCAACTCAGCCCCATAACTTATAAAAATGATTTTGCAACAGCCCGTACATCAAACCAAGTGTCCCCGAGCTGAATTGGTCGTTAATCACTTCAACACTCGCGTTAAACGCATCAAACTACAATTCTAGTCAACCGAACACTAACAATCTAACTACAAATAGTTGACCAATCTAACGAACATCAATGAACATGATTTTTAGGTATGATATACGGGACATAGCTAGGAAGATTGTGGTGCAAAAACTCACTTCAAACAGCCTCGAAAAGAACACAATTGAACATCCACCGGTTAAGCCTAAAACGAACCTATCGATCAATAACAAGTAGAACGTGCAGAATTTAGCATGCGAAGATGCATTTAATTACAAAGGATAAACTTTGAAATAAATTATTAAATTTTTACCAGACTTTAATAAATGTCTTAGGTTTATAAAAATATTTTTATTATATTTTTCTAGTGGACACAAAAATTATAAAAATTCCTCCAACACAGCAAGATATGTGCAGCTATTTCAGTGCGCAACAAAATGGTTTTATTTTTATAAAATTCATTACCGAACTAAATTAAACGATTCCAATTGGGTTTGATTCTTAACTCAAAATATTAAGTTTCAGAAGTGGAACCAACTAATTTGGACTTGTTGAAAAAGGGTTATGATGTCAGGAAGACAGACAAGAGTCCGTCATCCCGCATCAGCTTTGACACTCGATTTTATAAATTCATAAAAACCATTCAAATCTCGTCCAAAAATTACATATTATACCTTTCTGGAAACTAGACTCAAAGTAGAACATCATGGAGTCAAGAATCGATCAAAAAAAATGGATTATCATCGTGTTACAGACCCTACAATAAACGTATACGAATCTGTCAGCAAACTGTTATCATCAAAACTCAACCCTAACGTGTTCGATAACGGGTTTAATGGTGAAAAAGACTTGCATGGACGTTAGACTAACCTTTAATTGATGTTTTACGATCACAACTTGGCCGGAAAAAGGAAAATCGCAGGGGGGGGGGTCTTGGGAGCTGCCGATTGGAAGTGGTGAAAGGGGTTAGGGTTTTCTTTTTTTTTTTATGATATAAAATAATAAGTTTCATTCTAGCCCCTCCAAATTGAAGTATATGGCATCTTGGAAGAAAAGTTAAACGATTAAACGTACCGGGATGACGTAGAGGCTTCCGAGAAACGTCGGTTAAATCCCGAGAATTATACATACTCTACAAGCTTTAAATATTTGAACCGGGAATTAACTTGTGTTACAGGTTATCCTCCATGTAAGGAATAACGTCTTACCTTGGGTTCTCAGAACCGTTTTGCCAAGGCCTGACTCCCAGTTTCTCTCCCCCTTTCGGATACTACAAGAACATGTCATACTCCTATGGTTTAAGGTGCGAGAGTAAAAACAAAACTAGAGAATTCTTAAGGATCTTCCCAAAATAATATCAATCTACTAAATTTATTAAATAAAGGAAGTAAAAATAATTTTAGAGTGAGGCATAATCTCGGAGTTTGTTTGTGCTCAATATTAAAATAATAAAATAAATAAATAATTTTAAGTAAGCTGTAAACACATAATTATAAGCATATAAGGCAATCAAGTAGGTATGTATATTGTCCTAAGCATATTACTAGGATATTTCTAAGCACCTATCTTATAACATTCGGTTCTAATACCAATCTGTCACACCCCAACCTAAAGCGGAAATGCCGGGGTGTGAACTGTTGGTTCACAGCTCACAAGGTACTATCATACAGTTTAAATATGACAATATCTAATTATTTATTTACTACAAAAATTTAATCAAGTACACAAAGTTTAACAAAATACCAAAATAAAAATAAAACGTAAATATCCTTTATTTTATTAACTAACGTCTCTCTAAGTGTTCTTCACCTTAGCTTCAAACCAACTTATAACCTACTAAGATGGTGTATGATCATACTTTAATGTGATTATGATGGATCTCTCTAAATGCGATAAAGTAAACAATTAAACAATTAAGCAATTAACATTTAATTGATAACACACAACACTTACAGTTTGCTAATGCGAATAATATATAATATTTAAATATTAATAAGTACGCAAGTGTCCCCAAAATGTTTAAAACTTTAAAAATAGGAGAATGACTTCTCACCTTGATGAACAAACGTATAAGCCGAGAGATAGAATAAACGAGCAAAGTTAGCGTGATGAGTTTTTTGATCCAACAATACCTGAGACTTATACAAAATAAAATTGAATCAAAACCGAGATTATAGCCGCTGGAATCAATCCAAACGAATGTATAGAACTCTGGTTATGAGGTTTTCAATAAACAAGCGAGCTGGTACTGACCAGAATCCGAACAGCGGGTCGGCAGTCGGGCATTGATCGGTACACTCTAAATATCTAGATAAAAATAAAAGTCTTCTATCCCGAATGCCAATTTTGACCAGAAGGTATAGCAATTGAAAAATCATTAAAATTGACCTTGATGCCCTTGAACGGGTCGGAAAGCAATTGACCGAAAAAAATCCATCTATCAGTAAAATTTATTGAGGAATTTTGTTAGTTAGATAAAAACTAACGTTTTTCATGAAGACAACTTACCCAAGCATGAATGAAACAAGAGATAATAGAGGTCAAAGTGGTCTTGAACATCAAAGTCAAACCGTAGTTGAAAGAACTTGAACAATCTTTATGAAATTGATAAAGGAGAAGGTGCATTTCGAGAGTAGAGGATGATGGCTGATGTTTTTAGTAGTATTTAGGGTTTAGAGATGTGTTTTGATTAAGTATAATAGGTTATAACTTGTTTATGAAGTAATCCGCTCGATTAGGAAACAAAATAAGCTATTAATGAGAAAATCGGGTATAATAACGGAAACAAAATGGCTCAAGGATTGATTATGAAAACATGTTGATCAGTTTTGATAAGGTTAATTGTGTATTCAGCTTGTTAGTCGTGTTATTTGTGATTTGAGTCAATGGCAGGAAACTTTTAGAGTTTGGATTGAGATCTGATTTGATTGATTGAGGTCTGAATTGTTTGATTGAGTTTAAATTAAGGATTCAGACTTGTTTGAGTGTGATTTGGTTTGAATTTGAGTTTGAATCGAGATCTGGACTTGAGTTTTGAAGTTTGAAGGTCCGTTCGTTAAGATGATAGCTCGTTCGTTACACCAATAACTGCTCATTCGCTAAGCGGTTATAACCACCTTGACAGTTGTCATCCACTTGTTAACTTCCTATTCGTTAACCAGTATAATTCACTATGAACTCATTCGTTCATTGTTCTTATTCGTATCTTGATTCATTTTTAGTTTCACATTTGTTAACCAGACACATTTTCTAAATCTTTCCTCATTCGTTTTTCATTCATTCGTTCCAACAGTTTCTCAACCGTTTCAATAGTAACCTCATTCGTTCACTGCTTAAAGTATTAATTCTCCTACTTTCATTCGTGTCTACAGTTTCACATTCGTTGGTCCATTCGCTGCTTACTCATTCGTTCTTGGTCTCATTCGTTAGTCATCTATCATCTATTATCAGTTTTGATCCTTGTATTTCTCAAATTTGTCAAATCTCATTAATAAACTTCCAAAATGGCAAATTATTATGCTCTTGTATCACAGAACGCTGTGATGCAACAGATGCTGACACTTGATAATGAGATAGGGTCACATAATAAAGATCCAAGACTGTTAAGGCTGAGTGATTTTGCTAGGTGGGAACCACGGTTTCAAGCTCACTTGGGTTCTTTATATCCTGAATGTGTTCCTAATCTGGACCATGTCTATTTACCTCCACAGGTTGGCAGTGTGACTACTGGTTATACTGACAAGGAATTTCATTTCTATAATGTTGAGGATAAAAAGGACCTTGATAATGAGACAAAGGCATATTCAACACTCACAATGGTATTACCCAAAAACATCTTTCACCAGTTCAGCCATATAAAACCACGTGCTACACTGTTTGCCCAGTTAAAAGCAAGAAGTTTGGGTAATACTTCGGAAAGCAAGAAGACCATGGTTAAGTTTCAGTTTCGAAATTTCACTCTACTGAAAAATGAAACGGTTGAAGAGATGATTAATAGGTTTTGTCATTTAATGGCAGAGATGTCTACTGTGAAGATGAAACCAAGCGAAGTAGACAAGATTGACATGATTAAGAATGCTTTACCATCATCATATTCCATTTTCTTGTTGGTGCTTAAAGATAGCGGTTATTTCAATAATGAAAAGCTAACTGCTGAAGATTTCATTAACAAGTTGGAAAAAAGGGAAAATGACATGTAGTGTTAGAATTCATTAAGAGATAGTCAAGATCATACTCTGTACGGTGGATCACTTCTCCCAAGTAGCAATTCTGTGCCGATTACCGCCTTCTGTTCTCAAACAGATTTTGAAAACCTACAAGGTGGTAATCTAACTCCTAATGTATGCTTCATGGCATCTGCGTCATCAGCAGCTGGTGCAAGTTCTTCAAGTTCACCACCAAACGTTAATATGAAGGAAGCTGAACAAAAATTCGCATTTATGTGTGCTTTTATGACTTCATACGAGCAATTAGTGGGTAGTAAAATTGCTACAAGTGAAGTAACCGATGAAGACTATGATCAGATTGACCCTGATGACTTAGAATTAATGGACTTGAAGTGGAACATGACCATGATTGTACGAAAGGTCAAGAGATTCATGCAAAGTACGGGAAAGGATATTCCAACTTTGAATAAGAGGGTTGGTTTTGATAAGTTGAAAACAAAGTGTTATAATTGTCAAGAGTTTGGACATTTTGCTAAGGAATGTGATAAGCTCAAAAAGGAGTATACTGGTCCCCGAGCTCAAGATAGAAATTCTGGAAACAACTCAAAATGCTACTGACAAGAAGATTAATTCTCTCTGGGGGAGCAGGGGAAATCTGGGAATTCACAGGCATTGGTTGTAAATGATGGGATCGATTGGTCTCAAAAACTTCTCGGAAACCAAGCTAACTTGGAAGTGTTTGAGACAATTGATCATTTTCAAGATGCAAGAGCCAATAATTTAAGTGATGGAGTGAATCATCAGAATTAGAAACAGAATCTAATGAATCAAGCATTGGTCGAGCCAAAAGCTTCACGTGCATGGAGTAGATTGAAGAGGTTTTTACTAACTCTACTTTTAAAGTACAGTGAATGAATGTAAAGAAACCATAACTTCTGTTGTTGTGGTGATCAAAGTGGTGAACTCAAGTGTAAACTTGAAACTGCTCTTCACCTTAATGATCAACTGTTGAATGAACTCACAATGATTCATGAGTGCCACAGACAAGCAACTAAATCATTAGAACAATCAACTTCAAAGATTAAAACTTTGCCTAAAAGTAACCATGATTTAAAAGCAGAAGTCGGTTGTAAGTTGGTAATCATTGAACAACATTTTCAAGAAATTCTGAAACTTCGAACCTGCATTGCCAAATTGGAGAATGAAATCTTTGAACTAAAAAAAAAAATCAGTAAATTTCGAGATTCTTAATTTCTTCTCCATGAAATTATTGAAGTAGGCAATTCTCATCAAAAGAATGGTAAGGCTGGGTTGGGTTTTGTCGAAATACCTCCACCTTTTAAGAATGATTATTCTTGCATTCCCGGGACAGTTGAATGTAAAAATGTTGAATCTGATTCATTATCAGAGATTAAATTTACTGTCTCTGGAAATCAAGTGAAAGAGGAGGCGAAAGTAAAAACTGTTGAATTTATCAATGAGAAACCAATTCAATCAACTTCTCATATTAAAAGTAATTGTGTGTTTATTGAGAATGAAATTGACGGGTCAATTGAGGAACTTGATGAACCAGAAGTGATTCGTAAAAATGAAAGCATCTCCTCGGAGAATCACATTCTGTGTGAACTATAAGATTTTGAAAATGCTGTTTATGGTTCCCAGAATTCAAAGAGTTCTAAAATTGATACCAAATTTCAAAGTAAAGTAAAAATGATAGAAAAACCAAAAGTTTCTGATGAGGATCTAATGAGATTCATTAATATCTGATTCAAAGTTGTGACAGAAAAACTAAAGTAAGAATGTTAAATTAACTCAAAGTTGGGTTTACAAACTCAAGGGGATAAATAAAGTATTCTTTGAAACGGAAATCTCATTAAGTTTGGTTAAACTTGAACTCATTAAGAGTGTATTTAATGATGACACATCGAAAGTAACTGAACTTGAGGATGCTTTTAAGAAATCAAAACTGATTAAATCTCAAGAGAAACATAATTCAAATGCATTTAAACTGATAAAGTTTGATAAATCTTCGGGAGTGGAAAGCGTTGCAAATACTACCAATCTTGAATTTTACAAAAGCAAAAGAGTTAACAAGATTACTGTTTCAAGTTCAGTTCCTCATGTTGCACTAAAGGTTGTGTCTGTTCAACCTGAAAGTTCACAAGTGCCTTAGTATCGCCACAACCATTTGTGGACACTCGTTTGTGTTTCATTTGTGGGGAACATGGGCACATTGCTAAAAAATGTGGAGCTAAGGTTTCAATTGCTAAAAATGTAACCAAGAACTAGGTTCCTCGGGTTGACATTAACTTGAAAAGACAACAATCTTTGAAAACGCAACTAGATGAGTCCCATATAATGTTTGCTAACTTAAATCCTCGAAGAGTTATTTGAGTTGATGATCGTAATGTATCTCACAAACCGATTGATTTAGTTCAATTGACTGCAAAAAAACGGATTCAGGAGTGATCATGGATGGGTAACTGAAGCGAAAGTGTAACGCCCGTTAATTTTCGGTTTAAAGATTTAAGCATGTAAGGTATGTATAATTCTCGGGATTTAACCGATATTTCTCGGAAACCTTCTCGTCATCCCGGTACGTTAAATCACTTAACTTTTCTCTCAAGTTGCTCCACCTTTCATAAATGAGGGACTAGAGTGTAACTTGTTGTTTTATATCATAAAACTAAAAACCCTAGCCCCCCTCCTTTCCCTATTTCCGATCGGACAAGAGAGCAGCCAAGGAGCTTCGGTTTTTCTTGTTTTGCAGCCAAGTTTAGGGCGTGAAACTTTAATTGAAGGTTAGTACTATGTCCCTACAAGTCTTTTACACCTTAATTGGTCGTTATAGCAAGCGCATTGATCGACTAATGGCTTGTTTTAGACTAACCAGGTGGCTGCCCGATTGAGCATTTTCGGGACTGTTTTGATTGAGGTTTTTGCACCAAAATCTTCTTAGTTATCTCTAGTATAACATACTTTAAAATCATGTTCATTGGTGTTCGTTTGATTGGTCAACTAGTTATGTTTTGAAAGATTGTTTTCGGTTGACTAGAATTGTAGATTGTTGCGTTTAACGCGAGGGTTGAGTTATTAATGACCAATTCAGCTTGGGTGCACTTGGTTTGATGTACGGGCTGTTGAAAAATCATTTTTATAAGTTATGGGGCCGAATTGGTTGTCGGTTACTCAAATGGGTCGGTACAACGCGCATTTGCATTTGTTGAATAGTTGGTGCGTTGGACTTGCGAATTACCGACCCATTCGACTCGTGTAGCGTCTTGTTGACTTTTTGGCTGTGAGTTTGTCATATTGGGTCCACACGGGGCTGAGTTGGATGTTAATTCCCTAAACAACTCTTAAATGCGCGTGCTAGTGTCACCTAGTGCTTCCAGGGGTAATTTGGGAATTCTTTATTCCCGGGAGTATCTATGGGTCGTGTCGGTGAATGTAAGGCCGCGGGGGCTGTTATGAATGAGTTTGATGAGGTCGAGGCTTTAGGTAACTCGAACCATACTAGAACGTTTCGTAGGATAAACGAGTCCTTTTGGTGTCGTTAGTAATGTTTGTATGTAAACCGACAGGCTTTTGGGTTGTGAAGATACTTAGGGTTCTCTAGCTCGTGGTGAATTCTTGCCTTGTGTCAGGTGAGTTCATGATGCCCCCTTTTTACACTTTTAAGCTTTTGGGCTAGCATGCACACCTAAGCGATTTTGCTTGATGAATTGTTTAAATTATTTTGGATGGGCTTACTTGTATAGGGTAGGCCTTGAGATGATATTGTTGTATGATGTAAGTATGTTTGTACATATATTATTGTATGACCAATATTTGGTGATGTTTAGTAGTCGTTATCGACTATGGATGTTTACGTATGCCTACTTCGTGTTTGCATATGTTGGATGAGATGTTACGTGTTTGGGTTGTATGTGTGCTCGACCATGATGTTATTACTTAGATATGATGTTACGTGTTTGGGTTGTACGTGTGCTCAACTCTGATGTTATTACTTGGATGATATATATGTAGGGATATAATTATAAGGATGTTTAATTATAATTATAAAGATGCTTATACATATATATATAAGGAAGATTACTTATTGTTGATGATGGCCTATCTGTTATATCCCGTTTATTTGGCCTAACTGTTATATCCCGTTTATTTGGCCTAAGATTTCCTTCCTCGTGATGTCTTTTGGTTTGACCAATGCACTGGATGCGTTCATGGATCTTATGAACCGGGTGTGTAGGCCGATGCTCGATCATTCGGTTATTGTGTTCATCGACGACATTCTCGTGTACTCCAAAAGCGAATCCGATCACGCCAGTCATCTCACAGAAGTTTTGGAAGCTCTGGGAAAGAACAAGTTATACGCGAAATTTTCGAAGTGCTCTTTTTGGTTACGCGAGGTTCAGTTCTTGGGTCATGTTATTAACCCGAGTGGTATTTTGGTTGACCCTGCAAAGGTGGAAGCCGTAAATGAATGGGAATCCCCTAAGTCTCCGTCCGAAATTCGTTGTTTTCTGGGCTTGGCGGGGTATTACCGCCGCTTCATTCCTGACTTTTCAAAAATTGCTTCATCATTGACCAAGTTGACTAAGAAGAGCGTTAAGTTTTTTTGGGTTACTGAGCATGAGGAGGCTTTTCTCGAGTTGAAGAACAGGTTGACGCATGCCTCGATTCTAGCTTTACCCGATGGCACTGATGATTTGGTGGTTTATTCTGATGCCTCTTACCAGGGGCTTGGGTGTGTTCTGATGCAGCGAGGCCGAGTCATCGCTTATGCCTCACGACACTCAAAGCCTCATGAGGCGAATTATCCTACTCACGATTTGGAGCTGGCGGCGGTGGTGTTTGCGCTTAAGTTGTGGAGGCATTATTTGTACGGTGTTCCTTGCGTTATCTACACTGATCATAAGAGCTTAAACTATTTCTTTGAACAAAAGCAACTGAATATGCGGCAGTGTCGATGGTTGGAGTTGATTAAGGATTATGATATGGAGATTATGTACCATCCCGGTAAGGCTAACGTGGTAGCCGACGCGTTGAGCCGGAAGGAAAGACCGAAACCTATTCATGTTAAATCTTACCAGCTTATTCCTAAACCCGATATTTTGAAGCAGATAGCCAACGTTCAGAATGAGGCTTTGTAGGTGGAATGGATTATGTCAGAGCGTATTTGGGGTCAGGAAAAATTGTTGGAAGACGTCGGTGACGGGGTGAAGTATAAGGAGGTTGTTTATGGGTACCCAGGTATGGGGGATTCAGGGGTAAAATATTGGATGAGGCACACAAGTCGCGCTATTCCATTCATCCTGGCGCAACCAAGATGTACCAGGGCCTGAAGAAAAATTATTGGTGGCCTGTGATGAAGTATGAGGTGGCTCAGTATGTGAGTAAATGTTTGACGTGTCTGCAAGTTAAGGCCGAGCACCAGAAGCCTTTCGGGAAACTTCAACCCTTGGAAATACCTGAGTGGAAGTGGGAGCATCTTACGATGGATTTTGTGACTAAACTGCCTCGTACTCCTAGGGGTAGTTATGATACCATTTGGGTAATCGTTGATAGACTGACCAAGAGCGCTCATTTCTTGCTGATTCGAGAAAATTTTAATTCCGAGCAATTGGCCAATGTATTTATTCATGAGATCATTTCTAGGCACGGGGAGCCGGTATCTATTGTTTCTGATATGGATACGCGTTTTACCTCCAGGTTTTGGAAGAAGTTTCATGAGGAGATGGGTACCAAACTTCTTATCAGTACCGCAACCCGCAGACGGATGGTCAATCCGAGAGGACCGTTCAGACTCTCGAGGATATGTTGCGAGCTTGTGTTATCGATTTTGGTGGTAGTTGGGATCGTCATTTACCGTTGGTCGAATTTTCCTATAATGACAGTTACCACGCCACGATTGGGGATGCCACTGTTTGAGATGTTGTATGGTAGGAGGTGTAGGACTCCGGTCTGTTGGGGTTCCACTGGTCAGAAACAGTTGGGTAGTTTGGAGGTGGTTGAGGCTACGACTGAGAAGCTCGATAAGATCAAGGCTTTTATGAAGGCCGCTCAGGATCGTCAAAAGTCCTATGCGGAAAAAATGGCGAAGACCTATTTGTTTGAGGCTGGGGATCGGGTTATGTTGAAAGTTCCTCCTTGGAAGGGTATTATTCGTTTTCGTAAGAGGAGGAAGCTTAGTCCGAGATTCATTGGTCCGTTCCGTATATTGTTCCGTGCTGGTGAGGTAGCGTATAGACTGTAATTGCCCGATGAGCTCGCGGGGATTAATCCTACTTTCCACGTGTCCCATTTGAGGAAATGTTTAGCAGATGAGGAGGCCCATGTGCCTCTTGATGACATTGAGCTTGATAGTAAACTAATCTACGTTGAAGAACCTATTGCTATACTTGACCGTCAGGAAAGGCGTTTAAGGAACAAGGTGGTTAGGCAGGTGAAGGTGCAGTGGAGGCACCGTAGGGGTTTCGAGGCTACTTGGGAGTCCGAAGACGAAATGATGACACTCTATCCGCAGTTGTTCCTGTCGCATTCGGATTCGGGGATGAATCCCATTGTAAGGGGGTGGACTTGTAACGCCCGTTAATTTTCGGTTTAAAGATTTAAGCATGTAAGGTATGTATAATTCTCGGGATTTAACCGACATTTCTCGGAAAAATTCTCGTCATCCCGATACGTTAAATCACTTAACTTTTCTCTCAAGTTGCTCCACCTTTCATAAATGAGGGACTAGAGTGTAACTAGTTGTTTTATATCAGAAAACTAAAAACCCTAGCTCCCCTCCCTTCCCTATTTCCGATCGGACAAGAGAGCAGCCAAGGAGCTTCGGTTTTTCTTGTTTTACAGCCAAGTTTAGGGCGTGAAACTTTAATTGAAGGTTAGTACTATGTCCTTACAAGTCTTTTACACCTTAATTGGTCGTTATAGCACGCGTATTGATCGATTAATGGCTTGTTTTAGGCTAACCGGGTGGCTGTTCGATTGAGCATTTCCGGGATTGTTTTGATTGAGGTTTTTGCACCAAAATCTTCCTAGGTATGTCTAGTATAACATACTTTAAAATCATGTTCATTGGTGTTCGTTTGATTGGTTAACTAGTTGTGGTTTGAAATATCGTTTTCGGTTGACTAGAATTGTATATTGTTGCGTTTAACGCGAGGGTTGAGTGATTAACGACCAATCCAGCTCGGGTGAACTTGGTTTGACGTACGGGCTGTTGAAAAATCATTTTTATAAGTTATGGGACTGAATTGGTTGTCGGTTACTCAAATGGGTTAGTACAACGCGCATTTGTGTTTATTTTATAGTTGGTGGGTTGTACTTGCGAATTACCGACCCATTCGACTCGTGTAGCGTCGTGTGGACTTGTTGGCTGTGAATTTATAATATTGGGTCCACATGGGGCTGAGTTGGATGTTAATTCCCTAAACAACTCTTAAATGCGCGTGCTAGTGTCACCTAGTGCTTCCGGGGGTAATTTGGGAATTCTTTATTTCCTGGAGTATCTATGGGTCGTGTCGGTGAATGTAAGGCCCCGGGGGCTGTTTTGAATGAGTTTGATGAAGTCGAGGCTTTAGGTAACTTGAACCATACTAGAACGTCTCGTAGGATAAATGAATCCTTTTGGTGTCGTTAGTAAGGTTTGTATGTAAACCGACAGGCTTGTGAGTTGTGGGGATACTTAGGGTTCTCTAGCTTGTGGTGAATTCGTGACTTGTGTCCGGTGAGTTCATGATGCCCCCTTTTTACTCTTTTAAGATTTTGGGCTAGCATGCACACCTAAGCGATTTTGCTTGATGAATTGTTTAAATTATTTTGGATGGGCTTACTTGTATTGGGTAGGCCTTGAGATGATATTATTGTATGATGTAAGTATGTTTGTACATATATTATTGTATGGCCAATATTTGGCGATGTTTAGTAGTCGTTATCGACTATGGATGTTTACGTATGTCTACTTCGTGTTTGCATACGTTGGATGAGATGTTACGTGTTTGGGTTGTATGTGTGCTCGACCCTGATGTTATTACTTGGACGAGATGTAATGTGTTTGGGTTGTACGTGTGCTCGACCCTGATTTTATTACTTAGATGATATATATGTAGGGATATAATTATAAGGATGTTTATATATAATTATAAAGATGTTTGTACATATATATAAGGAAGATTACTTATTGTTGATGATGGCCTAACTGTTATATCCAGTTTATTTGGCCTAACCGTTGTATCCCGTTTATTTTAAAACTCTCGGGATGACTATTATGATTATTATTATAGATGTTAATTAATAAAACTTGAACTCACTCAGCTCAAGCTGACTTTGTGTGCATGTTAGTGTGAGTTTCAGGTTAGAAGGTGGATGCATTACCACTTGGACGTGCACGAAGCTACTTGGACGGTGGAGGGCATGCTTAGTCGGATGTTTTAATAATAATAATCATTTTTCTTTTAACGTTTTATTAAATACATTTCAATTTGGTTTTGGGCATAATTCCCGGGTTTTGGGAACTTGTTTTATTAATTATGATTTTCCGCTGAATTATACTCTAAATTGGTTATTTTGATGGAATGAACTGTTTTTAAGTTTAAGTATTTTTGTAAGTATTTTGGATGAATACCAACTGTAGGATTCCCGGGATTCGGGGTCTTACATAAAGTCGAAGCCCTTGACTTACTCTCAAGTCCCGCAATCACATCTGAAACCGATTCTTAGTTTATCTCCAAAGGAATCAAAGGGGGAGCCCAAGACTGAGGCTTGGGCTGTCTTTTTGAACTAATCATTTACACTTTTTGAAGAGTTCATCCAAGACAATATCTGGAGACAAGTGGATATTAGACAGTGGATGTTCTTGGCACATTACCGACAATCTCGATCTCCTAACCAATGTAAAAGATATTCAAGGGGGATATATAGCTTTTGCAGGTTATCAAGGGGGTATCATTACAAAGGAGGGAGAAGTCTCAAATGGTGATATTTCCTTGAGAAGGTTAATTATTGTGAAAAAGTGGATCACAATCTGCTGAGTGTTTCTATGATTTATGATAAGAAATACACCACTTTGTTCACTGATAAGGAATGTGTAATTTTTCAACCCAGATTCCCAATTCCTGAAGACATGGTTGTCATGCGATCTCCTCGATCAAATGATATTTTTGTTTTGGATATGGGTATTAAGGTATCTACCACTCCTTCTGAAATGTGTTTTCTCTTGAAAGCTATCGAGAAAGATATGATTCTATGGCACAGGGGTATGGGATACATCCATATTCGTAAAATGAATCATCTTATGGCGAATAATCTGGTAGATTGGGTATCCCTAAAGGACTTCAAGTTGAATGATCATTGTGTGGCCTGTAAGAAGTGAAAGCAAAAGAAGAAATCTCACTCTATTAAACATATCAATTCAATTGATACTCTCCTTGAACGACTTCACATGGATTTATTCGGCCCAGTGAATCGTCCGAGTATCACGGGTGATCTATATTGCTTGGTAGTTACCGAAAATTACTCAAGGTATTCGTGGGTTTTATTTCTGAGCACCAAACACAAAATGAGACGAATTCGAAGTGATAATGGCACGGAGTTTAAGAATAATGTATAAGATTTCTTTTGTATTCAATGAGGGATACATAGGGAATATAGCACTCCTTATGTGCCATAGCAAAAACTATGTTTCGGAGAGGAAGAATCAAACCTTGATAGAGGCGCCTAGGACAATTTTAGTGAATTCTAAGCTTCCCGTTCAATTCTAGAACGAAGCTGTGAATACCGCCTATTATACACTGAATTGTGTCCTAACGGCTAAGAATCTTAAAAAGGCAAGTTATGAGCTTCTTAACAACCGTAAGCCAAACCTCAAGTATCTCAAACCTTTCGGGAGCTCATGTACGATACTGAAATAAGATGCTGCGAAATTTGCAGAGAAAGCGTTTGAGGGTTACATTCTTGGTGTATGATTCACCCAAGAAATGTGTGTTTAATATCTCTTCTCGTTATGTGGAGGAATGGTATCATGTGGATTGTTAAAGTTACACCACACCTCTACTGGCAAAGGTCCCGATTGGATGTTCGATTATGACTCGTTATTTAATTCATTCATTCCAACGGTTGAGGTACAAACTGAAGACTTGGTACGTGGTTATTTGGAAGATAAACTATTTTCCATACCAAGATCCTCTAATTATGAAGAACCCGTAACATGACTGGAAGCTTTACGAATTTTTATTGCCTATGCAGCTTTCAAGAACTTTAAGGTGTATCAAATGGATGTGAAAAATTGCGTTTTTGAACGGAGAGATTCACAAGGAAGTGTATGTGAAACAACCTCCCGATTTTGAAGACCCTGACTATCTTGAGCGTGTTTATCGTTTAAATAAGCCTTTGTATGGTTTATACCAAGCCCCGAGAGCCTGGTACAGCACACTTGTTAACCATCTTATTGATAGCGGTTTCAAACGGGGGACTGTGGACTGTACCTTATTTTTATAAATCTCTTGGTGATGATCTGCTCCTCGTCCAAATCTACGTTGACGATATCATTTTTGGCTCAACAAACGACATGTTGTGTAAGGAGTTCGAGAAAATGATGCAGACAAAATTCGGGATGAGTTCGATGGGGGAGATGAATTTCTTCTTGGGGTTGCAGGTTCACCAGTCTGATTCGGGAAATTTTATTCATCAGACCAAATACGTGAACGATGTCTTGAGCAGATTCAAGATATCTGCCAGAAAAATCTCCTCGACACCTCTTCCGGTGGGTCACAATTTATTACCGAATGAATTGGAGGGTACTGTTGATCCAACCCTATATCGAGTGATGATCGGATCTCTTATATATTTAACCACGTCTTGACCTGACATAATATTTTTTGTTTGCTTGTGTGCCAGGTATCAGTCGAGTCCACGAGTGACACATATGGCGGCTGTGAAGCGTATCATGCACTATCTGAGGGGTAATCTTGACATCGGGTTATGGTATCCCAAGGATGATAGTTTTGTTCTTACCGCTTACACCGACTCGGACTACAGAGGATGCAAGATCAATTTTAAATCAACTACAGCGGGATGTCAATTCATAGGAAGCCGGTTTGTTTCCTGGTAGTGTAAGATGCAGACAACGGTCTCCACTTCAACCACCGAAGCCGAATATGTGGCAGCCTCAAGTTGCTGTTCATAGGTTTTGTGGATCCAGCAGCATCTGCAGGATTACGGTTTGAAGTTCCTTACTACTCCTATTTTTATTGATAATTCTGCTGCAATAAGTATAACCAAGAATCCTGTTCAACATTGGAAAACTAAACACATCAAGATACGATATCATTTAATCCTTAACTGTTTTGAAAAGAAACTAATTAGTATTGATAAAATACACACGGATTTTCAGAAAGCTGACCTTTTTACCAAAGCCTTTGATAAAACGCGTTTTCAATATTTTGCTTGGTATAAATAATTTAAAAACGTTTAAAGAAATTCAAACGCTTGGTTAATCTATTTTTTTTTTGTATAGTTTTTCATTTGTTTTTATCTTGTTATATTTTTGTTTTAGGGGGAGAAAATCCAGAAAAATCCAAAAATATTGTGTTTTCTGTTTGTACAGATAAATCCAAAAACATTGAAATAAATCCAAAAACATTGCAAAATTGCTCCTCAAATGAGTTCTTGAAGCATAAAGGGACAATGATAGTACATTGACCTAACAGACTTAGCACATGAATAAATTAGACTGAAAATTGCAGTAAGACCAGTTGTATGATATGTAAGATAGGCTTGACAGGTTATATAGGTGCTGATAGAGTTGCCGAATCCAGTGGTATAACATCTAGAAGCATAGTTCTATATCTGATTTGAATATCAAATGTTTAAAGATTACTGTGTGTGCATGCTTTAAATTTTCAAAGAAATTCAGCTTATTTTCTTATTTTATTTTGCAAAGAAATTCAACTTTATTTTTTTTCTTTGTTTTTATTCAAAGGATTCTCTCCTGCGCGATAAGATTATTGGACCTGAGGGTTAAGATTTGGATATTCAGCTTTATTTTTCTTGGTGTTTCGAATAAAGCCTTGGACTTTCTCCGCACGATAATACAGGATTATTCGAATTGATTATTAAGGCCTTATACAACTTCAACTTATTTTATCTTTTTATTTTTGTTAAAATAGAACCTTATCTGCATGTAGTAATACCGATCTTAAGGGAAAAGTTTAACCAGTCTGCTTTATTTTCTATTTCTTTATTTTTGCATGAGTCACAGTTAATCAATTTATATGTAAAAGAGAAAAACGTACATGTGATATTCACTGTATAAGAGATAGAAAATTGTGTCTGATAGGTGGAGTCCATATATGATTTGCGCTTAATTGAACCTTAAACCGTATCGTAAAGCTATCATAAATCCGTGCAAAGTTTAAGAGGACAATTATATCTGCAATCACCGTTGGATTATGTGCATAATAGGTTGAAATTGAAGTCTAGCTTAGGACGTTAGAAGTCAATATGATTTCCTGCTCGAACTCACAAAAATATGTATTGCTTAATTTTCTTTACTTTTTTACATTTTAAGTTTTTACATTTCATTTTTACATTTTATTTGAAAATTGAAAATTACAAAAATATTTTAAGTGTGTTTTGATATAAATTTCTGGAAAATTCAAAAAGATTTTTAACTCTTTCTTATTTTCGATTACCGAGCTTGCGAATTATTCAAAAGAAAAGAAAAAGTGTTTCCCCACAGTTTTAAGTTAATTCATGTTAAAGTAAACAATTTTTAAAGTATTTCGGCATAATTTAAGTTTTTATGATCAACGTTTGACTGTTAAAGGTAAATATTTTAAAGTATTTTCATTAAAACTAGGGTTTTAATGATTATTTAATTACTTTTGAACGGTAAATGGCTCATTCACTAAGGTAAAATGCCATTCGTTACTACAGTGTAACAAATGTGTTGTCATTCGTTCAAAAACATAATGAATGTACTCCTTCGTTATGATAACCTATTCGCTTCTGTTATGAAATAACGAATGTACAACTCATTCGTTCATAGATATAACGAATGGCAAATGTTATTTATCTTGTTCGTTAAAAGGTAACGAATGACTTGGTCATTCATTAAAATTTAATGAATAACATGGCTATTCGTATAAATGATTAACAAATGAAAGCTTTCCGTTAAAAGTTTAACGAATGACTATTTGAATTAATGAATGAATACCCCATTCGTTATTTCAACTTCACGAATGACATCGGGATGTGTGAAATTATTGGTATTGTTTAATAACCATTGGAGACGAATGAACAGCTCATTCGTCTTCCTACTATTTCTACCAAAATCACGAGAAAACTCTGCCAAAATTTACAAAAATCATCAAAACTTCTGTAATGTCCCTATTTTAAGAGTAATTAAATAAATAAATAAATAGGTTTTCATTTATTTAAATGCCGCGTGACATTATGTAAATTAATTAAAGAATAAGATAAAAGAATAAGGCTATGGAGGTTATTGGACTTGAACATGCTTATAGGCCTAAAAGCCTTTGGGCTTTGCCTATTTAAACCCCCTATACCCTAATCTTATCCTTGTCCTCATCATTCCCTCATCATTCTCCCAGTCATTGTCTCACACACCCATACACAAACAAATCTCCTGTACACCAAACATTCTTAAATCCAATTTCAACCATTCAAGTATCCAAGATCTAGTAATCACACCAAAAAAGTAATACTTTTATTTATTTCAGTTCATTTATTGTGTAGGTTCCCAGCCGGATCTACACGAGATATCTCGTTCTACGTAGGTGCGGAATCCCTACGTAAGACGTTACGAGCCTAGAAGACGATACGAGTTAACACGATCGAACACACGTTACAATAAACAAATACTTGTTATATTGCAATCTTAAACACGTGATATCAATCACTGATTACAGGACTCGTAAACACATAAACTAATAAACTGACTGAATAATGAAAACATAAGCCGTAACCTATGTTTATATAATCACGACAACTTCGCCTGGCATGTTCAGGCGAAGTTGTCCCTAACTTCGCTTAGTTCACAAGTTCGCCTGTATCAGCGAACTTGTGAGCTAACTTCGCTTACATACAAAAACACAAATCTAACAAACTCGATTACAGACACTTGACACTGAACTACTGACATCATGTACCAACAGACTCCCCCTTGGCAGTAGCTTCATCTCTTTATCTTCAAGCACGTGTCTTGTAATCTTCAATAATCTTGTATCTTCATCTTTTAGCATTCACTCCTTCTCGTACACATACCGAAACAACTCTTTGATATTTCCTCGCTTCGTCTTTCCAAGCAGGAATATAAAAGATTTTCTTCTCATTCAGCACCTGCAGATCAGCTCGAGACAGGTTCACTAGATGCATCGGATCATAGACTCTCAGCAGCTCTTGTTCATCTTCGTCTTCCATCACTGCTTCAGCTGTCTCACAATCTACATACCACCACTTCAACTCTTTGAGCACATCCTTGGGCATTTGTTTCATCGACACTTCTTTCAAACACCGGATCGGTTTATACTTCATAATCATCCAAGGCTTGCCATCTGCTCTCAACCCTCTATCTTTGTCTTCGATAAGTTTATCCTTCTGTGGTTTCAACAGCTCGAACTTCTTTTCCTTTATACTCTCCTTCCAAACTATCTTCCCGATGACTCTAGCCATATTATCATCACTTCGATTTATCAATCCCAATCTGGCTAAGTCTTTCACTTCACATTCTGGCAATGTGTTCAACGATCTCAACATTCTTTTGAAGTACTGAACGCCATCATACCTTTTAATCACGAAGAGCCTCAACTGCTCATCGTATATCTAGCAAATAATCCCCTTTCTCGCTTCAGCATAGCCTCTAATGTTGTAACTCTTCATAAACAAAGTAGGGACCGCTGGTTTCTTCGTTTTGATGAACCACTGAGCATAGCCTTCTTTCCATCTAGGCTGCTCTTCCCATTCCGTCTCATCATTCCCAATCTCTTGACTCATATCTGCGTTATCTACTTCCGGAATCTCATGCTCTACATTTTCTTCTACTATCTCTCCCTCTTCTATATCATCATCAATAACAATCTCTTCTCCAATCTTCTCTATTTCTTCAACCGGTAATACATCATCATCACCTATGAAGTCATCATCCATCTCCTCAACCTCCACTACCACCACATCATCACCA
>NW_027495359.1:0-32500 GCF_021521415.1 Bidens hawaiensis | reverse complement strand
TCTTCAATTTTCCAAAACAGAATTTCCTAAAAATTGGTTCAGCGAAGGTTTTCAAATCAAAATCCTATATCCTTTTCGTTTGAAACCTTGGCACAAATCTAAGCTACGACTCTCTGATAGAGATCAAAAGCAACAAGATGATTTTGATTCTTGTTTTTTAACAGTTTTTGGAATGGAAACGGAATATCCTTTTGGTCCTCCGCGAAAAACACCTTCCTTTTTTGAACCAATTTTGAAAGATATAGACTATAAAGTCAAAATAAGAAAATTTAATTTTAGAGTTCGAAGAGCTTTAAAAAAAATAAAAAAAAAGAAGAAAAAGCATTAGTATTTGTAAAACAAATACTAAAAGAACTTTTAAAAGGAAAGAAAATTCCATTATTTATACCGCGAGAAATATACAAATCAAATGAAACGGAAATAGAAAAGGATTTTATAATAAGCAATCCGATAATTCATGAATCACTTAGTCAAAATCGATCTACAGGTTTCACAAATTATTCACAGGCAGAAGAAGAAATGAAACACAGAATTGATAAAAGAAACACAATCATAAATCAAATAGAAATAACGAAAAAAAAAAGAATAATGGAAAATCACCGCCAAAAATTTGGAAAATATTCAAAATATAAAATATTGAATTATTAATTCAATTTTTCTTTGAAAAGATATACATAGATATCTTTCTATGTATCATTAATATGCGCAGAATCGCTCTACAACTTTTTATGGAATCAACAAAAAAAATTATTAAGAAATACATTGACAATAACAAAACAAATCAAGAAAAGAAAAAAATAAAATAAAATGGACTTTATTTCGACTATCAATATAAAAAAGGCTTTTGATAATCTTAGAAATAGTAAGGGGAAGTCACATATTTTTTTTGATTTATCTTACTTGTCACAAAAATATGTATTTTTCAAATTATCACAAACCCAGGTTATTCACTTCAATAAGTTCAGATCTATTCTTCAGTATAATGGACCGTCTTTTTTTCTTAAGAATGAAATAAAGGATTTTTTTGGAAGACAAGGAATATTTGATTCCGAAGTAACACATAATCAACTTCCAAATTATGGAATGAATCCCTGGAAAAACTGGTTAAGAGGTCATTATCAATACGATTTATCTCAGATTACATGGTCTAGATTAGTCCCACAAAAAGGGCGAAATGGGAAAAAGAAATGCCAGACGTCTCAAAATAAGGATCTAAACAAATGGTATTCCTATGAAAAAGACCCATTATTTGATTACAAAAAAAAAAAACTCGAAAGTCTATTTATTACCAAATAAAGAAGATAATTTTCAAAAAAACTATAGATATGATCGTTTATCATATAAATATATTGATTCTGAAACTAAAAAGAAGGCCTATATTTATAGATCATCATTAGAAACAAATAAGAAGCAAGAAAATTCCACCAGAAAGAAAGAAAAAATTGTTAACATACTCAAAAATATTCCTATCAAGAATTATCTAGGAAAAAGCAATTATATATATATGGAAAAAAATAAAGATAGAAAATATTTGGGTTGGAAATTGAATAAAAATATTCAGGTTGAACCTAATAAGGACCAAAACAAAATAGGGGATAAAATTCATAATAATGGTCTTTTTTATCTTCCGATCGATTCAAATTCCGAAATCAATTACAAAAAGGTCTTTTTTGATTGGATGGGAATGAATGAAAAATTATTAATCTTAAATCGCCTCATATCAAATCCGAAAATTTTTTTCTTTCCAGAGCTTGTGATACTTTATCATAAATATAAAGAGAAACCTTGGTTTATCCCAAGCAACTTACTTCTTTTTAATTTGAATAGAAATCCAAATTTTAGTGAAAATCAAAATAGAAAGGGAAGGCAAGAGGAGGGTGAGGATTTTTTTAATTGGAATATACGCGAGCGTAGTAAGAATGTGATGATTTCGTGGAAATCATCAACTCCGCTCGCCTCCGGGTCTAATGTTATGTACATGTTATGACCCGGGAAGAACTGTCTTTGGTTATCACCACCGTCATCACCGCCTGCACCACCTACAGCAGCCATATCTGCATCAAATAGACTAAGTTAGATAAACGTCAAAGCAAATCACAAGTTCGCCTGTTACCATGAGCGAAGTTGTGATTTATTCTGTATAGGCGAAGTTAGAGGTGGGGCGAAGTTGGGAACAACTTCGCCTCAACTTGAACTTCGCCGGATAACAGTTAAGTAGAAAGGGCCAGGCGAAGTTAATGATAACTTCGCCTAACCACAACATCGCTAAAGTACTATTACACAATTAATTATAAGGCGAAGTTAAACCTCAGGCGAAGTTACGGATAACTTCGCCTAAACTGTAACTTCGCCGAATATGAAACGGCAACGGATTCGACGATTCAAACTAATTGATTAGGTCAATTTGGAGATTGTGGTCAGTTAAGCACATGTTTTAGAGACAATCTGGATGATTAATATGTTTACGATTACGTGAAAGTAAGTTTGAGAATCGGTTATTGAAGGTTCGAAAAACGAGGTCGTGAATCGGGTCGATACGACCTCTGAAAAACATCAATTGTCAACGAATAATCGATGAATCGACACTACACACCTTTAATCGGAGTTGAAAACGAGAAAGAATGAACACCGAATGATCGATGGTTAAGTTCGCTTAGGGTTACGT
Source organism: Bidens hawaiensis (assembly GCF_021521415.1). Lineage (NCBI taxonomy): Eukaryota > Viridiplantae > Streptophyta > Magnoliopsida > Asterales > Asteraceae > Bidens > Bidens hawaiensis. The sequence goes on along the minus strand of NW_027495359.1, from coordinate 29,835 downwards.
AGGATAAGTTCGCTGGGTTTTTGAAATTAATGAACAGTTTGACCTTTACTCTTCTTTATATAGGGTCAGATTTATTCAGGCGAAGTTATGGATAACTTCGCCTATTGCAGGCGAAGTTATGCACAACTTCGCTGATATTAAAATATTTCAAAACCAACCCCATAATTTGAACAATTTGCAATTAAGTTTTAAAACAACCTTCAAAGCGTTAAATGATACGATCAAGACCAAGTAACCAGGTATAAAATCATACAACTACATAAGTAGAAAAAATTATAAAATTAAAGTACACGGGATCAAATTTCAGTCTCGATAGGGACTACCATGTTTTAGAAAAGATCCGAACAGGAATCATACTAACTACGTGACTGTCACACAGATCCGTGTTCAGCTGTATTATGACATAAAGAAACAGGTTGTAAGCAGGTAAATGACTTAGAATGGTTTTCATCGTTTCTGTGATACGGGTTAGGTTCAATTAAGCTCAAAACTTAAGTGGGCAACAACTCAGAGATTATGATGCCTCCTATCTATTCTCAAAGCGTATTTGGCTTTCCCCAAGTCACCCCGAGTTGACCTCGACCCGTAGTGTCTGATTAAATAGAAATTACTCTTCAATCTTCAGACTCTTCTTCCCGTTCTCTATCTTGCATCTTGATTGAGAAGTCTTATCATTATGAACTCTATAATGTCTCAATAGCTCACACATTTTTTTTTAAGTATTTACACAACTTCAGATAAACTACTGCAAGTCCCGAATCTGGATCACTGCAGTTTCTTGACACGCTATCTTTACGGGAATCAGAACACTCACGGGCTCGTGTATGACTGGGTAATCGCTTTTCTGCCTATCATTCGGAAAGATATATATGGAGACATGCACAAATCTTAAGAAGTTTCCACGTAAAATCGAATAGATTTAGTTAGTATCACTTATACTTTTACGCACCATAAAAAGCTACCATGACATACAATGACTGTTCTAAAGTCTTTTAGGCCTTATAACTTCACTAGTTAAGCACACATAATCAGTATATCTATCACTTTCCAAGGTTGGATCAATTTTCTGTTAAACATAGTAAAGGAACTTCTTACGAAGTAGTAGACTTGAAAAATAATTTCATCTCCCGAAAAAAAATTTTAACTTCTATCGCCCCGATCAAGTCAAAGTCTTCAGGTAAACGGCTATCCTGAAGATAAAATGGATCAGCTGGACCGACCATATACGAGTATGTGTCCTTCTAACTAAGTATGATCGACTAATTTTCAGCGAAAGAATAAAAACACATCATAAACCGCCCCGATCACTTTCAGTCATCTGGTTAATGGCTATCCTCATATTCTACAAGTAGAAATGAGGACCAAACATATCCGAAGACATGTCCTTCAAACTGAGGCAACCGACATAATTCTAAGCGATAGTGACGTGGTTTTTTTTTATTTTTTATTTTTTTTTAAACAAAGTCACAAAACATGGTTACTCGGGATTGATCATCCCATTCAGCTCAACAAGGTTTTGAAAACGATTTTTGTCAAACGCTTTAGTAAACATGTCAGCGAAATTATCTAGCGTATCAACCTTTTCGAGCACAATCAGTTTCTTCTCAGCACAATCCCGTATAAAATGATGACGGATGTCAATATGTTTAGTTTTACTGTGTTTTACGGGATTGTTAGTTACTGAGATAGCAGCAGTATTATCAATGCAAATAGGAGTATGAGTGAAATTCAGATCATAATCGCGCAATTGCTGTTGAATCCAAAGAACCTGGGAGCAGCAGTTGGATGCTGCCATGTATTCTGCTTCACAGGTTGAAATGGCGACTGAGGTCTGCTTCTTGCATTGCCATGACACTAATCTGCCTCCGAGAAACTGACAACCACCTGTTGCTGACTTCCGACTCTGATTGCACCCTCCATAATCAGAATCCGTGTAGGCGACCAACTCCAAGTCTCCTCCTCTCGTGTACCACAACCCCAGCTTAGGCTTGCCTTTGAGATACCGTAGAATCCTCTTCGCACCCTTCAAGTGAGATTCCTTTGGGTTTGCCTGAAAGCGAGCACAAAGACAAACTGCAAACATTATATCAGGCCTAGAAGCAGTTAAGTACATTAAAGAACCTATTATTGCCCGATATTGGGTTGGGTCCACGTCTGCATCATTGTCTGAATCAGCACCCAATTTGTGGTTGACACAGACTGGAGTATCGTATGGAGTGCTGTCCTCCATCTTGAAGCGTTTGAGAACATCATGGACATACTTAGTCTGATGAATGAACATCCCATCTTTCTTCTGATCAACCTGCAGTCCTAAAAAGAAAGTTAGTTCACCCATAGCACTCATTTCAAATCTCTTCTTCATGACGGCCTCAAACTCCTGACACATGGCGACTTTTGATGCAGCAAAGATGATGTCGTCCACGTAGACTTGCACCAGTAGAAAGTCGCTCCCTTTTCTCTTGAAGAACAATGTGCTATCGATCTTTCCTCTTTCAAAACCATTCTCAAGCAAGTAGTCGGATAGTGTTGAGTACCAGGCACGAGGGGCTTGATGTAGTCCATACAGTGTTTTACTTAGCTTGTATACGTGGTCAGGAAAGTCTGGGTCAGGAAAACCCGGAGGTTGCTCAACGTACACAACCTCATCGACTTTACCGTTTAGGAACGCACTCTTCACATCCAACTGAAATACCTTCATCTTCTTGTGTGCAGCAAATGCAAAAAACAATCGAATGGCTTCCAATCTTGCCAAAGGAGCAAACACCTCATTGTAATCGATCCCCTCTTGCTGATTAAAACCTTTTACAACCAGCCTCGCCTTGTTCCTGATAATAATCCCTTTCTCATCTCTCTTGCATTTGAAGACCCATTTTGTGCCAATCGCATGCACATTCTTTGGTTTTGCAACCAAGTTCCATACCTCCATCTTCTTAAACTGGGCTAATTCTTCTTGCATGGCTTCGACCCACGAGTTGTCCTTGAGAGCCATTTGATAGTTCTTTGGTTCAATCTGGCTGATGAAGCAGGTGTACAAGCATTCGTTGATTATGCCTGAATCTTTAATGCTTGTATAAACACAGGTGTACTCATTCAAGCTTTGTTTTGTTTGTACACCGTCGGACAGATCACCTATCACATTCTCCAATGGGTGATTTTTGTGAACTCTCGTAGTCGGAACCGCACTGACATCTAGATTGTCTTCCAGGTTCGAAGGTAGCTCATCAGTGGGTGATTTTTGTTGAGAGTGAAACGGATTGAAGAATTCCTCTTCTGTAGAGGCAGCAGGGGTGTCGACAGCATTTGACGAGGAAGGCTGACATTCATCATACTTCGGTCGTTGCACATAATTGTCTTCCTCATCATAAATCATCTTCGAAGCAATTCTTTCATCTACTTCTGCACAATCCAAGTAAGGTATGTTAAAAGATTTAAAAAGTCTATCATAGTCGAAAACCCCAGCGGGTCCCGCGCTTGGTTTTGGTGATTTGTAACTTGTGATATCAGTGTTACACACCACCTCAACCTTGCTGGTCGATGTATTAAAGACTCGTCTGTTGGGAGTCCCAACAACGTATCCGACTAAGATTCCTTCGTCGGCTACCTCACCAAATTTAGAATTTGTCTTTAATATCGAACACGGGGACCCGAATGGTTCAAGACCACTCAAGTTTGGCTTTCTCCCATGCATAAGTTCATAACATGTTTTATTTAATCTTTTAACGGTTAACACTCGATTTAGGATATAACAGGCTGTTGCAACAGCTTCAGCCCAGAACACCACAGGAAGTTTCGAATCAGCCAGCATGGTTCTGGCTCCTTCAATTAACGTTCTGTTCTTCCTCTCAGCCACTCCATTTTGTTGCGGAGTATACGGAGCGCTGTACCGGTGTTCGATTCCTTTCTGTAAGCAGAAGAGCTCCATCTGATAGTTCTTGAACTCAGTCCCATTGTCACTCCTGATGTACTTAACTCTTTTTCCCATAATGTTCTCAACTTTGGTAATCAAATTTATTACCATCTGAACCGTTTCATCCTTTGACTTTAGGAAATATACCCAAGAGTATCGAGAGAAATCATCAGTGATCACCAAGCAGTACGATGTTCCCCCTAGACTTTTTACATTCACGGGACCGAAGAGATCCATGTGAAGTAGGTCTAGGGTACTGACTATTGAGTTAACCTTCTTGGTGTGATGGGATTTCTTGTGTTGCTTTCCCTTTTTGCACGATAAGCATTGATCTTCAAAGTTGAAATTCTTCAAGGGAACACCTAGCACAAGCCCATTCTTGACAATGTAGTTCATTTTCCGAAGATGAATATGCCCCATTCTCCTATGCCATAATTCGGACTCCGATTCAGTTGCTTTTGACAGAAGACAAGATTCTTCTGTTGCCATTTCAGTCGACCTCATGTCCATAATATACGTATTCTTTTCTCTTAGAGCCATCATAACTATCCAATCCTCTGATATCTTGAAACCAGGATATAGCACGATTGCCTCATTCTTGGTAAAATGTATGGTGTAATCTTTGTCACAGATCTGCGAAACACTCAGCAGATTGTGCTTCAGTTCTTCAACAAAATTTACTTTCTCTAACGTCATCTTTCCGTTAGTCACCGTCCCAATTCCAGTGACCCTTCCACCGCTCTCTCCAGCGAAACTCACTCTTCCTCCCTGAATATGTTTCCATTCGTGTAACAAACTCTTGTTACCCGTCATGTGCCGGGAACAGCCGCTATCCACAACCCATTGATTGTTTGCAGCCCTGTTCAACTGTTCCTGCACGATTAAAGCAGATGATTAAAATCTGGGGACCCAAGACCTATTGGTCTTGGGTCGATACATCCCGTACCTTGGCTGTCCAAAGTTAGTATCAGAATAATTTCTGTAAGTCCTAAAAGGATACCTTATTGGAGATTGACTATGAGGCCATCCAAACCTTCGTGAATTAAATGAATTATTACTTAAGGTTTGGTTGTTAGCAGTGAAAAACTGAGATCTTTTTCTTTGAAAACCTGAATTAGTCCAATTTCTGAACTTTGATGAGTTTTCAGTTTTACCACTATTGTAGTTACTGTTAGTTCTGTTTTCAGTTTTTGAAGGCCTCACCCCTCTGAATCTCTGTTTCAGAGGGCAATTAGCAATTAGGTGTCCTAATTGATTACATCTGAAACAACTCCTGTGTTCAACTTTCTTTTCAATAGTTGTTTTAGATGATGAGGCTGCATTACTGCCCGTTTGTCTCACATATGGTGGGACATACGGGTTTAGTGGAGATTTCTTTTCAGTTGTTTTATGTTTCTCTCCACTTTTTGGTAACACTGCCTTTTCTTTTGTCTCACTAGACTCGGATGACTTATCCGAGTTTGATGAGACAGGACTAGGAACAGAAATCTTCACATTAGACACAGGCTTACTCGTTTCGCCTTTACTAACTTCTGGATCTTTAATAGTTACCTTAGCCGGAACTATCTGACTATAATCAACATCAACAGATTTCTGATTACTAGGATCATAAGTGTAATTATGATTGTACGGTGGTGGAACTTCATGATAACCAATTCCTCCTCTTTTAACTGGGGAACCTTGATCACTAACGAGGTGATCAAGTATAGCGGTGGAATTTCTGAATTTCTCAAGTTTCCTGTTTAGTTCCACCACTTTTACCTGGTGATCAGCTATCTGTTTATCCCTTTCAGCTATTAGTTTGGTTTTCTCTTCTAACACTTCATAGCTAAGATCAATTACTTGAATTTTTTCAGCTAGATTTGCTTTTAGACTCCTAATATCTTTTTCACTAGCTTTTATTTTTACTTTGTAACTATTTTCTCTAGTTTTAGTGTAATGATGATCTTCTTTTAAGGTTTTAAATTGAGCATCCAAACTAACATACTGATCAGTTATAGTTGTCAATTGTTCAGACAGATTTTCACACTTAGTACAAGGGAGTTTGGTACTTACCTCGGTGAGCTGGTCTTTCACATCTGCCATGTAAGCTTCATTTTGAGCTTCTGCCATGTAAGCTTCACTTTCGCCAGTCACTTTCTCAGTATCTGCAGTTTCGATGTTCGCCAAATTGGCCTGTTCGAAGACTTCTTCAACATGCAGATTCCAGTTATACTCCCCATTCTGTCTGGATATCATGGCTCTATTATCATTACCACCCCCACTCTGTTGTGTAGACCTGTTTTAACTGCGTTCTACACGTTCATTTGTGCACTCCTTCGCAAAATGGCCATTCTGTTGACCGTTGTAACACCTGACCTTCGACTTATCAAAACCCGGTCTCTCACCAACAAACTTCCTACCTGTCTTCTTCATAAAACTCTTAACCCTTCTCACAATCATCGCCATCTGCCACTGCAGATCCATCTCTTCCAGATCATCAGCATCGATCTGATCATAATCTTCATCCAATGTTGCAGGATCAACAATCCTACCCTGAATGTAATTTTCATATGAAGCAATGAAAGATGCATAGAGAGAAAACTGCTGTTCAACAGATTTAACACTCATGGGCATCTTCGAGTAGTTGTTGTTTGAAACACCTGGGGAAAAACTTCCCTTAGTCGCTTGAGGTTTAGAAGCATTTGATCCTCCAGCTACAAAGCACACATCACCATTCATGTTGAGAGATACATGACCTTCATGTGTTGAGTTAACGCCCGACTCTCCCTTTGAGTAGTAAGCAGACGAATCAGACTTCAAACTTGAACTTGAGTTAACCTTTGCACCATACATTCCTGGATCTTGAACCTGATCAGTAGGTGTCTCTTTTCGAACCATGTTTAGTTCAAAAGTTCGTAGCTTGTTAACTGCTGTTTCCAGGTCATAGTCAGCAAAGTCTTTGTCTTCTCTCATCAAGACAGTGTACATCTCCCATTTCGGTGGGAGAGCATCAAGAAGCTTTTCAACAATTTCATCTTCTTTGTAAGTAATGGAGTAGTTGTTGAGTTCGGTCATCAGATGATAATATCTAGTGATTATATCATCAAGTGATTCATTTTTCAAATACTTGAAGACCGAGAACTGGGTTTTAAGTAGTTTAATCTTTGAAGCACGAATTCCCACATTACCCTCAAAACGGTTTTCAAGCGCTTCCCAAAGCTCTCTAGCAGTTTTATACTTTCTGAAGGTGTGAAGAATCTCTTGTGGAAGAGCCATTGTAATCGCTGCATGAGCTTTGCTTTCAGCCTCATACATTTTCTTTTCTTCTTCTTCCATCTCTTTGTATTTCTTAATCTGATCACGACCCTCATACTCAGCAGTTGGTGGAATGTAACCATCTTGTATGCACACACACATTTTAGCATCTTGGTACTTGACATATTGTTCAAAACGATCTTTCCACGCTACATAATCGGTTTTCTTAAGCATCTTCGGTGCCTTTGTAGCTGAACCCGCTTCCACTTCCATCTTTACCAGTTCCGTAATATTGATTGAAGACATCTTTCACGAAACACAAAGAAACCCGAAAAATAAAAATTTTATTTTTAACAGTACTGTAGGCTAAGTTGTGGATAACTTCGCTTAAGTCTGAACTTCGCTGATTCTCAACTTTGCTTCCTTTTAAATTCGCCTGATTCGGCGAAGTTGTGTATAACTTCGCTTAAGGTAAGCGAACTTGTGAGGTAGGCGAAGTTGTTGGTAACTTCGCTTGAGATAAGCGAACTTGAGAAGGTAGGCGAAGTTGTGGTTAACTTCGCTTAACCTTATATCTTCGCCGAAACCCTACGAACAGTGACAGCAACTTCGCCTGATGAACACGATGATTTTGCAGGTTTGATTTCTGGATTTTGCGAGGTTTGTGACGGTGTAATGGGTTGTTTATGATGGTAGGAGGTGAGTATAACACAAAAACTCGATAAACACGTCCCGCGAATAGTCGAACGGAATGATTTCTACACCCGCGTGATAATCCCGAACCACACAATCGAGCAAAAGCTCTGATACCAATTGTAGGTTCCCAGCCGGATCTACACGAGATATCTCGTTCTACGTAGGTGCGGAATCCCTACGTAAGACGTTACGAGCGTAGAAGACGATACGAGTTAACACGATCGAAAACACGTTACAATAAACAAATACTCGTTATATTGCAACCTTAAACACGTGATATCAATCACTGATTACAGGACTCGTAAACACGTAAACTAACAAACTGACTGAATAATGAAAACATAAGCCGTAACCTATGTTTATATAATCACGACAACTTCGCCTGGCATGTTCAGGCGAAGTTTTCCCTCACTTCGCTTAGTTCACAAGTTCGCCTGTATCAGTGAACTTGTGAGCTAACTTCGCTTACATACAAAAACACAAATCTAACAAACTCGATTACAGAAACTTGACACTGAACTACTGACATCATGTACCAACATATTGTTAAGTTTATTAACACATAAACCGAGTCAAATTAACATAATCAAACCGATATAGACAAGCTTCAATAGAATCTAGTAATAATAACAATAACAATAAAAGGGGGATTTGGCAACAATAATACAAATAATATAAGTGCATATGTATGTACAATGGGTTTGGTCCATACGAGCAGAGCTCAAGCGGTCACGGGTTTGGACCCCGTAGCAGGGACAACCTAGATCCCAAACATCTCAGCAGCGAAGAAACTCGAACCACTGAACCCGAAATGAGCCTCAAACGATTTCCTCGGACCCTTTTGCTGGTAAGCGCTCGTTAAACGACTCGAGTTGTAGGATTCAATCGGATCCCTGTGCGAACCAGATCTTGAAACCCTCGTGCGACCCATCCTCTCAAATCGATTCGCATGATAGGCGAATAGTTTGAGTCGCACGCCGTGCGAATTCTCCCCGTGTGTATTCTTCCCGTGCGAATTCCTTGCACGGATTTAATTCGCATCCCATGCGAATGTTCTTGGGTGCGAATTCTTTGCGATGCGAAGTGACTAGAAATGGACCGGCCATCCTATATCCTTCAATGTGTTGACTCCATGGTGGCCGGAAAAGGTGAGGGAAGGAGGGGGCGGTGGTCGGTGTTGTCGTGAGTAAGTAAGAAAAGTGTGACATTCGTGACAAAACCGGATACACCGTAGTTCTTACAAACTCGAATAAGCGTTTAACCGTTTATTGCATAACAAGCAAACGAATAACCGAACGGGTCTGGTTATGAACCGGATATCCCGAGGGGCCATCTATAAGAGATATACGTTTAGTATAAGCTAAAATATTAGTAATATGGCCTTATTTTGATAACAAACAATTTAAACGAAAACATGCTCGTTTAACTACCCGCTACAGGTTTAAACGCGAAAGATGGTTACAAGCCGGCATTGTAACTTCTGATTTGATTAGAAGTGGTGCGTTAAGAATGCCCGGGGAATCATCTGGTACAAAACGAACCAATTATGGAGCGGGAATACAAGAAAGACAACAGAATAAATGTGCATGCCCTGCAATACAAAATTACGCTATGATCAGTTCCGATGTGAAGCAAGATAAGTATAACGGGCCTTTGCCTAGATGTGGAAAATGTGGTTATCATCATGTTGGTCAATGTCGGACCAATGTGTGTCACAAATGTGGGAAGGTGGGACACTATGCCCAAAATTGTAGAACCGTTATGAATACTATAAATCCACCAACCCAACTCCAGGACTCACAACTACCCCAACCGCAACCAACACGACAACAACCAGTCTACCAAAACCAACCCATAATAAACCGTAATGTCTGTTATAAGTGTGGTAGTATGAAGCACATCAAGAAAGACTGCCATAGATTGAACTCAATTGCGACGGGAAGACAAAGGCAAGGACTGGTATCGACGTCTAACTTGACTAGGGGTCAAGTATTGTGAATAAACCGGATAGAACAAATGTAGTAACAAGTACGTTCTTAGTAATGCCTAATATACTTTAGTTTATTTATTACGGACACTGATAGACGTTTCGTTCCTGCAAGTTATTACCTTGGAAAATATACCGTCTAGTAAAATAACAATTATGTATACTATAGAAACCACCAAAAGTAAGACTATAAGTACTAACCATATTACTCGAAAAACTACCCTCTTAACCTAAATAACTAGCTATTCCCTACCGATGCACTCCAGGTGGAAGTGAGGAGTCATTGTGTAATAGTCAGTATGGACTAGTTAATTGAGTTCAAATGAAGGTTATATATAGGAATAGAACTGTTATACTGCCTCTTCTAGATAAAGAAGTGATCCCGTACACGGAACAAAACCTAGTACCCCAATGACGAAACACGGATGAGGAAAACTATACTATCCGTAACCGAAACTTGAACTTTAAACTTTTATACCCTTAATAACTGAGTGATGAACAAGGAAAAGTCAGGCCAGATGTTTGGATAAACTGAGTACTAGTATAAAGATGTAAGCGAAATCTATGAAGGAATCATAAGCTCATGTGTTGTAAAGTGTGCACTATTATAAGTTCTGGGGGAATACTAAAAATCCTCAGAGATTCTACAACAATTCGAGATACCCCATTGGAAGTGGGAAACAAACTAAAATGGAACCCTTAACAAGTGTTCCTTAAACATCCCGAGAAAGCAATTCAAGCTGAATGCTAGTTCCCTGACTAATCCACTCCAAATACCTTCTTCTGATTTGTAACAACTACCCAACTGAAAAAAAAAAAAAAATCTTATCCTTAGTAAGTTATGTATGAAACTTAGATCCCTAATTGACCCCAATACGGTCTTTAATCTTCTAACAAATAATCAATATTCAAACATTAGAGGAAAGTGAGACCAGTAATTTCAATCCTCGATACATAGATCTAGATATTATACGAGAAAGAATGTAACTCGCTACCTTATTCAATTGAAAATTGGTGACCCCCAAATTACAAAACCTGAATCGATTCCGGAAACCATAGATAAAGCTCGCAATATCGAAAACAAAATGAAAGTCGCTTGAGGCTAACCAGAGTATTATACCGATGAATGTGAGAAGGTGACGATTCTTGAAAGGTATTAGTTGAATTAATGAAACCGATGAGTTAACTTGAAAATACATGGAACTGTACAAAATTGCCTCGAAAGTTAATCCCGTAACGTATTAAACAAAATTACCTCGTTCCCGATATTTTATATATATATCGAATCAGAACGAGTGCCTTACCAACAGACGAAATTAGTACCACCTGAAATCTTGCATACAACTAAACTCCGTAAAAGAACCTGTGAAAATGTTGAACGGCGAAAATCAAACACTTATGACTCAATAAAATCTTATTGAATAAGTTTGGGGATTATCCACAACGGGGAATCAATTGTGTACGGAAACAGAAGAATGAAATCTGTAACTTATATTTATAAACTTTTCCTTAAAAAGTCGTAATTGGTATATTGAATTTCGGGGACGAAATTTCTTAACTGGGGGAGAATGTGACATTCGTGACAAAACCGGATACACCGTAGTTCTTACAAACTCGAATAAGCGTTTAACCGTTTATTGCATAACAAGCAAACGAATAACCGAATGGGTCTGGTTATGAACCGGATATCCCGAGGGGCCATCTATAAGAGATTACGTTTAGTATAGGCTAAAATATTAGTAATATGGCCTTATTTTGATAGCAAACAAGTTAAACGAAAACATGCTCGTTTAACTACCCGCTATAGGTTTAAACGCGAAAGATGGTTACAAACCAAGCATTGTATCATCTGTTAAGCCGAAAAAGACTTACCAAACACTTATTTGAAATGTTTTAAGCAACCCGTGAAAATATTTTTGATTTTTACAAACATATAGTATGTTTTTATAATTTTACACAAAACTAGCCGAAAAACACTCGTTTTCGCACTGTTTAACGCACCCGATAAGTTTTTCATGCCAGAAACCGAACCCGAACTAAATTTGGACTGGGATTTTTGTTTTTGGGCCTTTAGAATCAGAAACTTGGGCCAAAATCGGCCCATGAACCTTCCGATCGGCCAGCCCACCCCACCCCCCATTATTTTTATAAAACTTGTATGTAAGCCAAATTTATTCATTCCATTTAACCAAAAGCTCAAGTCCAAGCAGCTTCAATCTAATTTTCCAGAAACTCTTCAAACCCTAAGGTAAACAACTTAAATAAGCTACTTTTACACTTGTTTAACATTGATTAATACCAAATAAACATAGTTTGATTGCCACAAATCATTCCTAACCATGTAAAAACCCTAAAAATGGTCCATAAACATTTTTTGATCATACACATGGTAAGGAACTTGGGTTGATAGTTTTTTTGGCCATAAACACGGATTAAAGGGTTGAAACGGCGTTTTTACGGTTCAAAAGTTCGTTTTTGTGCACCAGCCGAAACCCTAAGTTAAGGGCTGTTATGTTGATGAAAAATTGCTTGGTTTGTGATATAGGACCTGTAACTAGCCTACATAGGAGCACAAGAGCTTGAAAAGTTGAATAGAAAGGCGGAAACGAACCAAAACCGCTAAGGTAATGCCGAAACACTCGCTTACGGGCTGTTTAGGTTAAGATTGTGATGTGCATATTATTAGGACTTAAAATTTATCAGGGACATCAGGGACCATGTCATTGAGTCCCTGTTCAAATTTGTTAATTTTTTGACCATCCGAGAATATTTGACGAATTTATTACCGAATTGGGACATTTATTTCGGAAAAATAGCTAAAATACTTCAAAAATTATGAAATTTTTCTGGGAACTTATATTTTATGTATTTTGATCACATATGAATTTTGGGATTATTTTGAGAAGTCTAAAGGTGTTTTGTGTATATGCGTTCGTGTGAATTTTTATAGCCGAATTTGGGCTGAAAAGAATATTGCACAAGCTTTTTACATTCTGGAATTGATACAGATTATTTTGGGACATGATTTGAGTATTCAGGAATTTTGATGGAATTTTTGGAAATTGTTTGGGATAAACGGACGATTTTCAGGCAAAATATAGCTGATAAAATGAATTTTTATAAATTAATAAATCAATAAATAATTCCAAAAATATTTTTATAAAAATCTACATATTTTAATTGATAAGTGGCTAAATTTTCATAATTTAATGATTAAAGGTTAATTAATTATACTAATTTGAAGATTAAACAAATTCAGATTTTATAAAAACCGGCAGGTTCGCGACTAACGAACCTGCGGGAATATCAAAACACTAACAGTGATCAAAAATCATATTTTTGGATTAATTAAGTAAAAACAAACTTTTCTTTGAGAAACCTGGACAATCCGAATAGATTGTGCGCGTTTCTTCTCAAATGAAACTGAATAAACGGAAACAGGCCCCGAGGCTAATCCGGTACCCCAGTATGTGATCCTTCTTTATAACTTAATCATTTTATTAACCAATACATTTACCCAAGCTTATTTCCCCATAACTGTTTTCTGAAACGCGTAAACGAACAACTTGGCCTAGCTGGGAAAACGGGAATCTGAGCCAAGTTTGGTTTTAAGTATTAGACATAGAACAACATCACAACCTAAGCCTATTACCACTTTCTGGGCGTTCGAGCTATTACCAGTTTAGTTATACAGCCCAGTTTAGTACCGAGATTATAATAATATTAAAATATTAATATTATTATAATATGGACTATAGGGACTAAGTGATAGCAAGGGAAACGAACCTCGAGCTGATCTCGCACTGAGTGCCTACAAAACCGTGAGTTTCATGACCCCTCTTTTCAAACTGTTTACAAACTTTTGGGGTGAAAAGCATGTTCATATGCATTATCTATCTGAAAACGGTTCAGAACGAAAAATACCTGAACCTTCATATATGAAAAATTCCTACAAACATAATGATAAACTACGTGCTGAGGAAAGGTGATATTATCGTGATTGATATATTAAATGGAAACACTACGAATGCCAAAACATAATGAAATCATACGTGACAACCTGTTTATACAAATACGCTATATAATGCTAAACACAACAGGTTGAGGAAATAACGTGGTGTGTAATGGCCGTTGGTGAATAACGTGGTCTGTAATGACTATGGGGCTATTGTGGGCGGAAGGGGGGGGGCACAATAGTACTAAAGTAAAGTTGAGTATGGCCTATGAGCCAGGTTCTGCTGCAACTTATAAACTAAAGTTGAGTATGGCCTATGAGCCAAGTTCTGCTGCAACTTATAAACTAAAGTTGAGTATGGCCTATGAGCCAAGTTTTTCTGCAACTTATTAAACGAACTAACTTGATTATGACATGAATGTTAAGAAAATAATGTGATTATGCGTATTGTGGGCCGATGGGGAGCCACAGTATTTAGTGATACGTGATAAATACTATATGTGTATATGTGTCTATATACATGCTATGTGATTAGCCGTAGGAAATACTATGTGTAGAATATACTAATTATTTGCGTGTACACTATATAATGTTTGAGTTTACGTGGAATCATTGTGGGTGAAAGGGGGACCACAGTGGTTGATGTTAACGCGGAACCGTTGTGGGCGGAAAGGGGGCCACAGTGGTTGAGTTTATGTGGAACCGTTGTGGGAGGAAGGGGGTCCTCAGTGGTTGGTTAAACACGGAAATTGGAAACAGGTAGTACGAACAAACAATCACGATTTTACCGAAATTTCGAATTCATATTATATAAACTTACATGTGTGCATATGCATACACAAGGATATGGCTGTACATATTTATACAAACGTAAATACATATTTTTACATACGCGCGTACATACAAACTATGACTGTGTGGTACGCAGAACTGATTTCGTTAAACTTATGAAACTCACCAACTATTCGTAGTTGACCTGTTTTAACATGCTTTTCAGGTTATCAGATATGAGAAGTAATTTCCTGTGCGTTACGTGTCTGACTGATGATTTATGTTGTGGGCATTTGAATTAGAAGTAAAGTAGATGAAGAACCGGTTTGATTGTATCACCTAGTTTGTAAAAGAGATTAGAACAATGTAATATATTGTAAATTAGTTAGTAATGTTACTTTATGAACAATGTATTTGATACCAGTTGTATTTGTTGCATTTCCGTTTTACGCTTCCGCAAATTCGCTTAATGGGGTGTGACAAAAAGAGAAGGAGGTGAATTGAAAGGATGAGGGTGGTACTCAACTCAATCTCCTATGCTTCCGTTCCGTCGAGGAAAGAAGGAAACAAAAGAAGTGAATAAGAAAGAAGAAGAAAGGTGGGAGGGGTATGGGTTAAATAACCTAGGTCTAGGGGGTATTTGGGAAATTCATAAAAGTAAAATAATAAAAATAAATAAAACCTAATAATAATAATAATAATAATAATAATAATAAAGGCATGTTACATGGATACAAGAACTTAAACGAACCCGAAGCCCAACTCGTTTAATAACTCGTGACCCGTCTCAAATGAAAGAATGTGTAGAATGTGAACCAATTACGAGAACCAAACCATTATGAAATGAAGTTCTCAATAAACGTTAACTTATGAGAAATATAAATAAGAACTTAACCAAGCACGAATCAGATATAAACCCGACACGAACCCGAACTCGCTTTAGGAAACGTTAACTTACAAACATGTTAAGAGTATGAATTAATAATAATGAAGTAAGTATAATATAAATATATGATAATAATAAAGATCCTTAAGAATGCAAATTAATGAAGTCGGTCCGTTAATAAAATAAGGATAAGTATGTTAAACTAGTATGATCGGTTTAAGGAGGTTACATGTTCGGTTCGGTTAACTTAAAAGTAACCCTGTTAACTTAAGAAAATAAATAGCAAACATATAGAGATTAATACGTGTACATTATTAACAGTTAGTCGAGCACAGTTGAAGAGAGGCATTATGTTGGTTCGAGACGGTTCGAGACGGAAGGTTTGATAACCAAAGACGGATAGAAACAAACACGAAACAAACGATTTCATTGATAAAAACGAAAGATTACATGCTTGTTAAACACTGAAATCACGATCTATGGCAGGGGGAGGTCGAGCATGGCCTCCCCCCTCATCCGGACAGCACCTGGGCGCCGGGCATGCAAATCCCTTAACAAACCACGCCTGAAAGCTGGGTATTTATACCCACTGCTATTCGATCAGGACTCATTCGATCGAATGAGTCCTATTCGATCGAATAGCAGACTCATTCGATCGAATCAGAGACTGGTTCGATCGAATGAGTATCCATTTGAAAATGCTCTTTCGAATGGATGACTTTCGGCGTGGACCACTATCTAGGTGTACAGCATACAACATAAACATTCTAAACTATTCGCCAAGCGACGGCCACAAAACATGCACCAACATATTCCCCCTTGGACGTTGCTTGCGAATTGCTGTAAACACCTCTTGCAATCTTCAGTCAATCTCTGCTCTGGCTTGATAATCACGTGGTAGAATACCATCATTGCAGCAGATTCCCCCTTAGACTGAACTCTCAGTTAATGATGCAAAGTGTTCTCCATTGCTGACATCTTCAGACAAAACAATCTGTTTAAAAAAAACCAACTATAGAAATTCCCCCTCAACAGTAACTGTATCCCAATGTATAAACTTGACAATACATGCACGCTTCCGCTGCGCGACTTACTATCGGCGAATCTTCACCCACACGGTTACTTCACCAACATGTATTGGGCAAAGGACAGAGGCTTCCAATCCACAGCTACTCCCCCTAAACAGATTAGTTTGTATGCAGATTCATCATCGGAGACAAAGACACATCATTAACTTCGTGATTGCGAACCAATATTCCCACCATTCTGTAAAATCTGATAAAATAACTTCTAAAAACTGTCTTCTTGGACCGGCTAAGTATTGCATTTTGATCTCGGCATCAATACTCTAAGGAGCCACCTCCACCAAGTAAATCCTTTGCTCTGATCGGACTTGAAATGCCTTCGTGAAGTCAACCCAGTAATGCACAGCAGCCCGCTGGCGTCCATATCCAGGTGGTCAGCTTGACCGGATACTTCATCCGCGGGAGGCCGATCAAATCTTCAGTAGAAAGCGTTGTACCAAACCCTTTAAACTTCTAACCTGAGTGACTATGCAGAACCCTTCAAGTAGACTAGAGAATTTCAATTGAGAAATTGGTACTCTCAATCAAAAAGATTAACGTAAGCAATACACTCCAAGCAGACCCTTAGGTATCACCAGATAATCACAGACTGATTCCCTCCACGAAGCGGAATCCTCACATGCGGAAGATAAATATAACAATGATTGGCCCATAAATAGTCAGATGCTCCTGACTACCCCACAATATCAGCACCAACTGCTGATCTCTTCACTACTCTCTTTTGTGTTCTTCTAGCAATCACCATTGTAGAAGCTCAATGAACAAGGGTTATCCATTAAACTTGTAGACGATAATTCCTTCAGGTGATTGTGCTTTGTTCATCTCCAAATTTGCCGCTTTAACCGTTAAACATTTAAACGCTCTGACTTTCCCGGCAAATATCAGTGAAAAATTTCACTATCACCAAAACTTTTCTGGATTGTAATCAACTTGTATAGGATGTCCAGAAAAATCTTCATCACTGACCCGAAAATTAACCGAAAATTTCCCGGAAATTTTGTCGAAAAAATTTTATTTTTGCCAAACTTTTTCAGAAGGCTTCCCGACTGATAAAAATGGCTTGGGCAAATTTTTTTTTTTTTTTTTTTTTGGTCTGGAACACGTTCGATCGAATGAGAACTGGTTCGGTCGAATGAACCACAGATTCGATCGTATGAAGAACTGGTTCGATCAGCCTGGTTCGATCGAATGTGACCCTGATTCGGTCGAATGAAGACATCTGGTTCGATCGAATGAACAGGCTGTCTGGGCGGGAACACTGGCGTTTGAAAGTGACAGTTTTGAGCGGGAAGACTGATTCGATCGAATCAGTCAATCGAATAGGCCTATTCGATCGAATGGGGAACTCGTTCGATCGAATGGACTGATTCGACTCCTTCAACGCCAGCCCAGAAAACACGAAGAACACGAAGAACACACCAACTTTTTAACGTCCAGAACGCATAAAATCAAGAGCTCGGCTTGCTAGATCGGTTGTTAGACCTTTCTAGCGGTAACCGTGGCTCTGATACCAATTGTTGGTTCGAGACGGTTCGAGACGGAAGGTTTGATAACCAAAGACGGATAGAAACAAACACGAAACAAACGATTTCATTGATAAAAACGAAAGATTACATGCTTGTTAAACACTGAAATCACGATCTATGGCAGGGGGAGGTCGAGCATGGCCTCCCCCCTCATCCGGACAGCACCTGGGCGCCGGGCACGCAAATCCCTTAACAAACCACGCCTGAAAGCTGGGTATTTATACCCACTGCTATTCGATCAGGACTCATTCGATCGAATGAGTCCTATTCGATCGAATAGCAGACTCATTCGATCGAATCAGAGACTGGTTCGATCGAATGAGTATCCATTTGAAAATGCTCTTTCGAATGGATGACTTTCGGCGTGGACCACTATCTAGGTGTACAGCATACAACATAAACATTCTAAACTATTCGCCAAGCGACGGCCACAAAACATGCACCAACACATTACAATTAACTCAGTAAGGAATCGTCTACAGGTGAGTTCTAGCCCCCCTTTTTCCTTTAAACGTTTTTGGGGCTGTATGTATACTCGTATGTGAAAGAAAAGATATATGTAATTTTAAATATTGCACGATACACCTGCTTTTTATCTCAGATTGAACCGACAAGTTTCATAATGGCACTCAAGGAACCATCTTGGGTTGGGGCAATGCAGGAGGAGCTGCAACAGTTTGTTTAACTGGGTGTATGGGATCTGATTGAAAAACCCGATCGAGTAAAAAGAACTATACCGACAAAATGGGTTTTTAAGTGCAAAAAGGACGACCATGGGGTAATCGTGAGAAACAATGCACGATTGGTCGTACTTGGTTACAATCAACAAGAAGGAATTGATTACACCGAAGTATATGGGTTAAGGCCCTCCTAACTTATTGTGCATGCATGAGGCCCTTTTTCCTTTATACGTTCATGCGTAGAGCCTTCGGGCCTCATGCATGCACAATAAGTTAGGAGGGCAAATCCCTCTAAATTTATATGGCTCGGTTATGAGAAAAGAAGGCTCGGTTATGAGCAAGGATAGAAGGCTCGGTTATGAGCAAGGATAGGAGGCTCGGTTGTGAGCAAGGAAGGCTCGGTTATGAGCAAGGATAGGAGGCTCGGTTATGATCAAGGATAGGAGGCTCGGTTATGAGCAAGGAACGCTCGGTTATGAGCAAGGATAGGAGGCTCGGTTATGAGTAAGAGTAGGAGGCTCAGTTACTAGCAAGCGCATAGGAATATTGTTATGAAACGATTGATAAACAGACATAGTGAAAGTAAGTAAAGATTATAGACGACATGTTATTTATAAAAGATGTGATGTAGTTACAAATAGTATGTTATGAAATGTAAAGAAACGTTAGAACTCACTCAGCGTATAGTTGACTTTTAGTATGCATGCAAGTATTGTGATGACTTGGCAAGCTCGAGACGCCTACGAGGCTATCCATATTGAAGAATAGATAGAGAAGAAAGTTGTTATATAAAACTTTTAAACTTCCGCTGCAATTTGTATAGACTTCCGCTGCAAAAAAAACTATGTTTATGAGCAAATCCGACACTGAATGTAAAGCTACCGGACTCGGGGCCTTACAACATCATAAATCTCTTGCTAACCAGTTGATTATTAATCTACAGGTGCAAAAGAACTCAATGAAGGGTTTATTGATGAATTTGGCCTGAATCGCTGGGTTTATGAATAATCTGAAACAATAACATACACATAAAACCTATTAAATTGATTTGAAAATTACAAATTAGGTGTGTTTGTTTGTGTTAAAGGAAAGCAGATGATCATCGAAACACTAATTAGCAAATTTATGTATAAATGGGTGATTTCTAGTCGATTACTTGAAATCGATTTTGACTTCTTTGTTTACTGTTCAATTTTGACTAAGACTTTGATAGTCAACAATGGTTTAAAGAATTACTCATTAATGAATAACGAATGGCAATTCATTCGTTATGTGGATCTTCACGGATAGGAATTTCCATAACGAATAAGCTCATTCGTTGATTTATATAACGAATGACTTTAAATCATTAACGAATAAGCACATTCATTAAAGTATTAACGAATGATCTCCTTTTTCGTTAAAGTATTAATGAATGATCTCCTTATTCATTAAAGTATTAACGGATGATCTCCTTATTCGTTAAGGTATTAACGAATGATTTCTTATCTGTTAAAGAAATGATAACGAATGAGGTGGTTATTCATTAGTATATGGGTAAAATTGGAGTTTGTTATTAATAAGCTTATTTGTTCTTAAATAGGATGGATGAAAATATGCAAGATATTCTTCCCGATCCTGTTCCCGGACAACAACCTGAACCTGTTGTTTAAGTTGCTAATCCCGTAGCTGAACCTAAACCCGAAGCTGAGTTACCATTACTCACTTGCGACAAAAAGCATAATATCTGTGCTTTTCTCGAAGATGAATTCTTCGGGACTACTATGTTCGGGGGGTATCATCAGCTTCCTCAAGTGATCAAGGATCTATTTTTCTATATCTTAAGATACTTATATTCATCAGAGCGTTATTCCAGCTTTTTGGGACACAACAAAGTATGTTGACGGAGAGAATCAAATAGAGGCTGTTGTTCAGGATAATCCGATTGTGATTGATGTACAGGTTATTTGAGATGTTCTGGGATTTAAGGAAACTGTGGATGAAAAGTATGAGTTTGATCGGTCATTGATTAGGGGTTTGTTTGGGAGAATAAGATATAAAGGGGATCTGGAGAACATTTTGTATAACAAGGCAAACCTGTGTGAACAGTACATGTATCTTTTACATGTGATGATTCATTGCCTTGGAGGTCGTAAGGGAGGATACGATGAATGTATGATCATGCAGCAGTCCGCGTTCGTTGCTCTCGTGCTGAACTAGCCTTTCAACTTTTTTGAGATGATTTTCTACCATCTCAAGGATAATTGCACAACGAGATGGCACAAGTTCCTGATGTACCCAAGATTCTTGAAGTTGATAATTAACCGTCTACAGCCGAACTTGATTAAAGATCTAGAGAATCGGGCTAATCTTATGGACCTTTGAGCACATGAACGATGACACCTTGAGGAGGATAAGGACTTACAGGGGCCAGACTTTACAAAATTGACCGCGTCACAAACGGTTGATCGGTCATCTTATTAATATTGATTACATTGCCCCACCTAATGATCGCTGGATTCATGACGACTCAGATTCAGAGCGTGAAGGTACGGATGGTGGTGCTGATCGCAATGATGGTGGTGAAGGTGGTTCTGGTGGGTCTGACGCTCGTAAGCATAAGGGTAAGGCTTTTATGGTCGAACAGCCTAAAAAGAGGGTGAGACGAGGTAATGGGATTAAGATACAGGACCGACCTTTGATTCTTGCTAATGTGTCGACTCCACCTGCTTCAGTATCTATTGCTCAAACGATATCGACTACTCCTCCTGTAAGGCCCCGAACCTCGGGAACCCCACAGTTGGTATTCATACAAAACACTTATAAAAATATTTAAACTTGAAAATAGTTCATTCCATTGAAACAACTAATTCAGAGTATAATTCAGCGAAAAACATAAATAATAAAATAAGTTCCCAAAACCCGGGAATTATGCCCAAAACCAATTTAAATGTATTTAAATAAATGTTAAAAAAAGAAAACGTTTATTATTATTGAAACATCCGACTAAGCATGCTCTCCACCGTCCAAGTAGCTTCGTGCATGTCCAAGCGATAATGCATCCACCTCCTATCCTGAAACTCACACTAACATGCACACAAAGTCAGCTTGAGCTAAGTGAGTTCAAGTTTAATAAATAACATCAATAATAATAATAATAATCATAATAGTCATTCCCAAAGGTTTTAAACTAGAATAGGGATGCATCAGTTTGGCCATCATCTTCGATAAATAATCATCCTTATGTATATATATATACATATACAAACCTACATATAAACATCTTTATAAGTGCATCCCTATATATATATATATATATATATATATATATATATATATAACATCTAAGTAATAACATCAGGGTCGAGCAAACCTACAACTCAAACACGTAACATCTCATCAACGTATGCAAACACAAAGTAGGCATACGCAACATCCGTAGTCGATAACGACTACTGAAAGAGCTTGGTTAGGATCTAGATCTTATGATTACGACGATACATGATGTTTAGGTATACGATTAAGATCGATATACGTTATGATTGATACGAATGATGTAAGAGAATGAATTGGCAGAGTAACGAGAGAGAATTGATAAACAAACTTTTCAAAGACTTACATTAATGAATAAGTTACAGCATATAAATAGGGGATGACTACATTCGTTAACATAACAGTTAACGAATGTGTCATTCGTTACATTAAACCATACGAATGAACTCTTCATTCGTTAATACATTTACCACATAAGGAATAGCCCTCATTCGTTATCTCATTCGTTAATCTGGGTTAACGAATGAGCTTACAGATTAGACGAATGTGTTACATTCATTACGGGGTAACGAATGTAACATTACATTAGAGCGAATGGCCCATTTAGCCATATTTACATTAAGACCCCTATACTTTAGACTAATTACATTAATGTCCTGATAAAGACTGAGACGTACAAAACGTGTATCAACAAACTCCCCCTCGTCTCAAGCTCTTTATCATACTTTAGCGTTGAAACATCTTTGTCTTCCAATCAACGCAGCTATGAATCTTGTATGCGTAGCAGACACGAACAACCCTCTGAAATTGCATTGCAAGATCATTATCCTTTACATTAGCGAATCTGATCCGACTGGTGAATAATGTGTCGCTGTCAGACTCAGATAGATTGACGAGCCACATCGGATCAATTACACGTAACGTCTTCGTACTTGAACCCTGGCCATAAACAATAACCGCTTCACCTGTACGATTATCATAATACCAATAATTAAATGAGGTGAAGAAACTCTGAGGGAATATCTTCATCGGAACCCTCTTCATAGTCTTCGGCGGCTTCACTTTTATGATTAACTTCCTCCACCCCGTGTGTATATCTATCTCATCAATATATTTGTGAGTCGGCACCTGAGGCTGGAAGAATTTGAAACCAAAGCGGGTTTCATGCAATAGCTGCCGGTAGAACCAGCTTGCCCATTTATCGTCTCCACGATTAACAAACGGACGATTAGCTAGGGTTCGTAAATCCCATCGAGTCATAGATAAAATATCGTGTGGGCGTTTGAAATAATAAATACCGTGCTCCCACTTAACGATATATACCTTAAGATCTGAATCGTACTGCCAGGCCACCATATCACCTTTAACGTCTTTAGCAGGCTTGTACTTCTTCATCTGATATGCAGATTCCCGAGCTTTCTCAACTTTCACATTTTCTCGGTCATGATATCTGAAAGTCTCGATCATCTTATTCATCTTCTCAACGTTATACTCAAACATACCATCAAAAGCATGTTTCCGCTTCTTCTCTGTAGTGGACACATAGCTCGATTTAGCAGCTTTTAACTTATCTTTCTCCTCCTGTAATCGACGTTCTGCCGCATTGAAATGCTCAGTTGTATAGAACGGAATACCCGAGTCATTGTTATTATCTTTGTAAAACTCTGGATATTCTTCAGCAGTAACATCTTCCACTTCCATTTTTTTTTCAAAATCAGGTACATTCCCGTGAGGAATACCTGTATCAGTACTATCTTCCATCTCCACATCCACGTTTTTACCCAATTCCTCAATCTCATCATCATTTAGATCCAGAAGCAAGGCAATTTGTTCTTTCGTTAAAGATTGATCAACAAATTCACCTTCTTCGATCTCATCAGCATTCACCATACTGTAAACAATCCCATCCATTCCTACAAACAGAAGCATGTTAGCCGAAATAACATCTATTGGCTTGGCTCTCGTGTAATCTTTATATGGAACAATCTGTAGATTACTAGCTTCTGACCCACCACCAACACTCGCATCAGTCTTATTACCCACCGACGGTGTAGAACTTAGTTGTAAAAACGTTATAACTAACAACTACTAACATCGAATACACATTAGTACGTATGTGTAATACAATATTAACGCAAATGTGCACCACATCGAATTTTATTTTATTATTATTTTTTTCCATATAATACAACACTACTACACATATACAATACACAAATACTGAATATATACAATAAAACACTATTAAACTCAAAAATACATACTAATACACATGTGTAATACAACGGTATCGCACAGTAATACGTATGTGCATTACAGCGGTTTTTTTTTATTTTATTTATTTATTTTTTATTTTTTTATATTTTTCGAGTGAAATATAAGAAAATATAAGAATAATGGCTAAAACAGAATTTTGAAAATATTTTTTTATTTTTAATTAAAAATAATTCTTTTGGAGTTTTTTAGTTTTCTCTCTAAAGGTGAGTTTTCTCTTGATCCTCTCCCTATATATATATATATATATATATATATATATATATATATATATATATATATATATATATATATAACATCAAGGTCGAGCAAATGTACAACCCAAACACGTAACATCTCATCAACGTATGTAAACACAAAGTAGGCATACGCAACATCCGTAGTCGATAACGACTACTAACATCGCCAAATATTGGCCATACAATAATATATACATACATACTATAACATCCCAAGGCCTACCATATACGAGCAAGCCTATATAAAATAGTTTAAATGTTTCATCAAGTAAAATCGTTTAGGTGTGCATGCTAGCCCAAAACTTAAAAAGAGTTAAAAGGGGCATCATGAACTCACCTGACACGAGACACGGATTCACCATCAGCTAGAGAATACCTAAGTAATCCCAAGACTCAAACACCTGCCGGTTTACATTCAATCAATACTAATGACATCAAGATGACTCGTTTATCCTACGAGACGTTCTAACGGGGTTCGGGTCACCTAAAGCCTCGATCTTATCAAACTAAATCACAACAGCCCCCGAGGCCTCACATTCACCAAAACGACCCTTAGACACTCCCGGGAATAAAGAATTCCCAAATTACCCCCGAAAGCACTAGGTGATACCAATACGCGCGTTTAAGAGTTGTTTAGGCCATTAACATCCAACTCAGCCCCGTGTGGACCCAACATGATAAAATCACAGCCAACAAGTCCACACGACGCTACACGAGTCAAATGGGTCGGTAACTCGCAAGTACAACGTACCAACTATTCAATAAACGCAATTGCGCGTTGTACCGACCCGTTGGAGTAACCGACAACCAATTCAGCCCCATAAGTTATAAAAATGATTTATCAACAGCCCGTACATCAAACCAAGTGTCCCCGAGCTGAATTGGTCGTTAATCACTTCAAAACTCGCGTTAAACGCATCAAACTACAATTCTAGTCAACCGAATACTAACAATCTAACTACAACTAGTTGACCGATCTGACGAACACCAATGAACATGATTTTTAAGTATATTATACTAGACATACCTAGGAGGACTTTGGTGCAAAAACCCCACTCAAAACAGTCCCGGAAATGCTTGTTTGGACAGCCACCCGGTTAGCCTACAACACGCAATTTAACGATTAATACGCGTGATATAACGACCAATTATGGTGTAAAAGACTTGGGGAATCGTAGTACTAACCTTTAATTGATGTTTTACGCTCACGACTTGGCCGGAAAAATGAAAAATCGCTGGGGGGGCTGAGAAGCTGCCGATCGGAATAGGTATAAGGGTTACGGTTTTTGTTTTTTGTTTATTGTTATAATATAAAAATAATTCATCCAAGCCCCTCAAATTTGAAAGATTTGGCAACTTGAAAGGAAAGATTAGATAACTAAACATACCAGGAAGATGGTCGGGTCAACGAAAGATGTCGGATAAACTCCCGAGAAATATACATACTTTACATGCTGAAAATCTTTAAACCGAAAAGTTAACGGGCGTTACACCTCGTGTTTCACCGACCATTACATTGTGACTACAGCATCATTAGATCCGAGGTTTTCATCGATACCTCAGACAGTGTTATCTGCTACGTCGAGTCCACAGACACAGGTGATGACTCCGGTTAGTCCATTGGTTACGTTGTAGAGGCCTAAGCATTCATTCATGACATTCAATCATCCTCAGGGCCCGATGCAACCTGTCCATCCCAATTTTTATCAGATGACTCCTCAAGGTTAGATGTTCCTGCCACTAAATTTTGATTCATCTTCAACAGAATCAAATGGCTGCAAACCGAGCTTTCCAAGAACAGATGGGGATCGAGCAGTGGAATATGTTTCGACATGTTCAGTTCATTCAGCGAGAAAACAGAGAACTAAAAGCCCATGTTGTTGCTCAAGGGGGAAAGGATAGACAAACAGGATCAGATCATTCTCCAGCTAACATGCAAAGAAGACGGGTTGAAGAAATTAAAGGGAGATGATCATGACAAAGATCCTGTTGCAGCCGGTAGTGGTGGTGATCAGCAACCGGGCAGCAGTGCATCGTCATCTGGTAAAGCTGAAACTGATGGTAGTGGGAGTAATTTGCAGATTATTGCTTATAAGGATTATATGAATGTTTAGCTGGCTAACATGATTGATGCTAACACGATTCTATTTATAGACGACGATGGGATTGTTAAGAGTATGGTGAATGCAGATGAAATTGAAATAGGGGATTTTGTTGATCATTCTTTATCAAAAGAAGAGATCTCCATGCTTCTTGGGTTAAATGAATATGAGGTGGATGAGTTGGTAAAGAAGGATGTTGTGGAGATTGAGTTTGGTAATGTAAGTGCTGATACGAATATTCCGACCGGGAATATGTCGTTTGATTTGAAGAGGTTGAGGTCGAAGATGTGACGGTTGAGGAATATCCTAATATATACACTAGTAATAACTCTGATGAGGGATCCATTTTTCATGATAGAACATTATCAAGCAGCAGAAGAACATCTAAGAAAGGATAAAGGGAAAGAGAAAGAGAAAGAAGTTGAGAAGAAGAAACCGCGTGCTTCCGATGGTATGTTCGGACATAATGTACGGAAGATGAACAAGATGATCGAAACCCTACGTTATAACGAATGTGAGTTTTACAAACAAGAGAAGGTTCATGCATTGGCATACCAAATGAAGAAATACGTGACTCCAAAGACGGTAATAGCTAATATTACTTCTTGGTCGTATGATTTCGAGCTTAAAGTATGTGTAGTCAAATGGGAACACGGGATACAATACTTTAGGCATATCATTGACAAGTTGTCTATGCCGAGGTGGGATGTACGAACCAACTCTTCACATCACAAACGTAGGTTCAACTCTGCTAGCCAAACAACCCTTCACCCTCCAACCAAAAATGCTCCTAACAAGAAACCCTATACCGACCTTTCCCGTTATGCTCTACATGTAACTATCACCATCCGACCCAATCCCTATGCTGACTTTGCACCCAATGCAATCGTTATGGCCACCTTGCAAATTTTGTCGTACACCATCTATTCCTAAACCCCCTACTACTCGTGCTTGCTACCATTGTGAGATCCTAGTCATTTCGCAATATGTGCCCTCACCGAACGCGTGTTCGAAAATCTCAAGATAGAACTGCACTTTACTACGCCACCAATGCTTATCAAGTCCAAACCCATAACTCCTACACTCTCCAAACCCAATCCCTATGCCGACTTTGCACCCAATGCAATCGTTATGGCCACCTTGCAAATGTTTGTCGTACACCTTCTATTCCTAAACCCCCTACTACTTGTGCTTGCTACCATTGTGGAGATCCTAGTCATTTTCGCAATATGTGCCCTCACCGAAACGCGTGTTCGAAAATCTCAAGATAGAACTGCACTTTACTACGCCACCAATGCTTATCAAGTCCAAACCCATAACTCCTACACTCTCCAAACTCTTCCTATCAACCAAGATCCCTCCTACTTAGCTTCACCTTATTAAAACCCGTACCCGCAAGTTCAATTTTACCAAGCCTACACCACCCAAACTTCACTAGTGTCGTCTTTTCAAGCTCAACCTACCCAAACCATTCCCAATCCACCTGCAACGACTGCTCGAGTTATTTTGGATCCAACTACCTCAAGTGCTCCAAGGCAAGTGAATCACATCTACCGTGACTGAAGATGCTTGAAGACTCTGAATGTTTTTGTTACTTTCTATCTTAAGTTATCTTATCTTTTCGTTATTGCATTGTATCGACTCTTTAGTTGTTTGCGACATTTGATGATTTCAATTTGAACTATTTAAGCATTTCATTCCATGAATAAAACTATTTGGATCTTGTATCTCTATCTCATTACTTATTCTTGATTATCTTAATAACACCTAAATCACCAAATCTATTTTCTTCAGTTTACAAAATTATACTTTTAAAAGCGAAAGAGTTTTTCGAAATTTCCACGGTTTTATTAATTCAACTAAATATTTATTAATTATAATTTGAAATTATATTTAGAGTTATCAAAACAATTGTTATCTTTTCAAAATTTTATTTTAAATATTTTACAACCCACATGATGGAACGAAATATGCGGACCATCCAACGATAAGAGTAATTATGGATGCATACATAATTATCCGAGTCCTCGCATGGAAAATCATAATACATGCAATTATGTGTCATGATCTAGATCCTAGGTAACTTGGGTAATGGTACGAATGTTGAAATGATATGGACACGGTGGATACGCCGCTGGTACATACCTATATATAAGTGCCATTATCGGATTATCATTTGAAGCGTTGCTTCGGTTATTATAAGCTCTATGATATGATATTTTCTTTAAAAAGCTTAATTGTTTTCAAAACGATGATGTTGTGGTTTTCTTTAATTTCGGACGAAATTCCCTAAGTATGGGAGACTGTAACAACTCGGGTTTTCCACATACGACCATGTACTTATTACCTGACTCGTTTTATGTCGGGAAATTTATCACCAAAAGTAAACACGTTTATCGAGATATTATTATAAAATTTTAATTGTTTATATATTTATATATAACTTGGGAAATAAACGTTTTTAACCCAAAACTAAAGTTTAAACCTTTATTGTATCCACATAAATTCTCCAGGGACTAAAACGCAATTTTTAGTTATAATCTTCTTAACCCGTTTACCCAGACCCTAATCCATACCTGTATCCATGACCTGTTTAGGTTACTTGATCCTTAATTAACATTCTACGTTAGGAATTTGATTGTGTTTATGATTAATCTTTCCATAATCGGCCAAACCGACGTAGTTTAACTAGGAAAACAATATCAAGAACTGATACGAAATTTGACAATGAACTAAACCGTCTTTGTCTCGAATCCAATATATACTTTGGATTGATCATAACTCAATTCATCACGTCTGCACTTCCTCTACAACCAGACAATCAAAACCCCTCAACGTAATTGCATTAATTTATAGCGGAAGCCCCCTGTTTGATCTCCTTCTTGCCGCGACGACTGTGGTGGCCGTTCTCCTTGATTCATCGTTGTTCAAGGTAATTAAAACATGGATATAATTCGTGTTTCATCAGTAATCAATAACCCCAACATTAATTGAACGAACAATGATCAGATTGATTGAATGATAATTAGGGTTTATAATTCAAAACTGTTTCTGTTTATTGTCTGCATATATGGTTTCGTTTATGAAGTTTAAACAGCTGACACACCAGCTCGCATGGCTGGTGTGTGTGTGCTAAGTTTCTGGACATCCAAGGTCGCGGGTTCGAATCCGGCCAACCATAATTTTTTGGTTTTATTTTTATTTTGCTATTTAAGCTTGTTTTAACTATATATATAAT